>NW_024380565.1:0-44188 GCF_016835505.1 Polypterus senegalus | reverse complement strand
TTACATCAGATCTTGATGAATCCTGGGCTGGTGTATCTGCTTAGCCTCGACTGGTTCAGGTCCTATTTCTGTAACAGGACTCCTCAGAGTCATGCTAGACGATTTTTCATCTGAACCCAGTCCCACTCCCATGTGGGTCCCCTAGGGTTCCATTTTGGGGCCACTACTTTTTCATTCTATATCCTGCCTTTAGGTGCAATTTTAGAAAACATGCAATTTCATATCACGATATGCTGACGACTGCCAAATTTATTTCTCCTCAAGTCAACTGACTCCACCAAACCTCCTCGACTGCCTAGCTGACATTAAGGACTGGTTGGTTGTAAACTTCCTTCACCTGAACGATTCAAAACCGAGGTCATTGTTTTAGTCCCGACTGCAAACGGACTCCCACCCCTTGGCCTCGACTTCTTCCCATTCCAGTAACTTCGCCTGTCTCCAATCTTGGAATCAAAATGATACGGTCCTGAAATGGATGCTCAAGTCAACAGCACAGTAAAATCCTGCTTTTTCCATCTCAGGCGAATCGCCAAACTCAAGCCTATTCTGTCTAACCACCTCCTGGAATCAGTAATCCATGCTTTCATTATGTCCTGGCTCAACTGCTCTAATTCCTGCCTTTTTGGCATCAGTAAAGCCACCTTTCTAGACTCCAATGGCTGAAAATGCGCTCAAGGTTTCTAACTGGAAGTAGCAGAAGCCAAACATTACACCAATTTTAAAACCCTACACTGGCGATTTAGATTCAGAATTTATGATACCCTTTAACCTATAAGGCACTAAACTACTTGTTCCTAGATCCAGTGCCAACAAAACTAGTAAAAAGTGCAATGGATGTTCTCGTAGCACCAATTCTAAACATTATCAATAGTTCATTATTGCATGGCACAGTACCTGATGCACTAAAAGTGTCAGTCATTAAACCTTTACTTAAAAAGTCAGACCTAGACCCACACATACTAAATAACTATAGGCCTATTTCAAATTTACCATTTCTCTAAAATACTAGAGAAAGTAGTCGCCAGTCAGCTTCAGTCACACCTATGCATTACAATTTATTTGAGAAATTCCAGTCTGGCTTTCGACTGGTCATAGTACAGAAACGCACTAACACGGTAGTAAATGACATTCTGATATCCTCTGATAAAGGGAAAATTTCACTGTAATTATGTTGTTGGACTTAAGTGCAGCGTTTGACACCATTGACCATTTTATTTTACTGCACAGGCTAGAAAACATGTTGGACTTACAGGCCCCGTGCTCGCTTGGTTCAGTTCTTATTTATCAAATCGATCAGTATGTACAGAAATGTGCAGACAGTACTCCATCATTATACACAGAAGTTGAATATGTAACTCTGCAGGGCTCAGTACTGGGACCTTTACTGTTTTCACTTTACATGCTTCCACTGGATCTCTCATTAGGAAACATAATGTTAATTTTCACTGTATGCAGATGACACCTAGTTATACCTTTCATTTAAATCAAATGAAGTTTCTCCGATGTTGTCTTTAATTAGTTGTGTTAGTGAATTAAAGGAAGTGGATGAATGAGAACTACTTGTCTTTTAAAGACAGATAAAACAGAGATGTTAATTGTTGGAGGGAATGACGCTGATCACAGCAATATTTTGTCGTCATTTAACCAGTTGGAATCCCATTAATTTTACTGAATCAGCCCGCAATCTAGGAGTTATCTTTGACTTAGCATGTCATTTAAAGCGATATTACAAAGTCGTCCAAAACCTGTTTTTTCCACCTTAAAATATTAGGAAATTAAGGCGCTTAAATAAACAGGATTGTGAGAAATTAATTCATGCATTTATCTCTAGTAGGATTGACTACTGTAATGCGGTGTTCACTGGCTGTTCAAACTGTTCTCTATACAGCCCAGTTAATCCAAAATGCCGCTGCAAGAATTATTACAAGAACAAGAAAATATGAACACATAACCCCAGTTCTTAAATCTTTACACTGGCTCCCAGTTAAATTTAGGCAGATTTCAAAATCCTCCTTTTTAAAATATAGCATTAAACGGGCCCAAAGGTCCGCTTACTTTTTCTGAACTTATCATGACTTACAAACCTGAGCGCACATTAAGATCTCAAGATGCCGGTCTGCTTAGGATTCCAAGGATTAATAAAAAAACAGTGGAGGTCGAGCTTTAGTTACAGGGCCCTAAACTGTGGAATGGTCTTCCTGCTTCCATAAGAGATGCCCCTCGGTCTCAGCCTTTAAATCCCGGCTGAAGACTCACTACTCAGTTTAGCATATCCTGACTAGAGCTGCTGATTAACTGTACATACTGCATCTCGTTGTTAGTCATTAGCACTATAAATAAAGTAACATGATAATTATATTTGAATACTAACCCTCACCTATTCTGTTTCTTTCTCGGTACCCAAATGTGGCCATTGGTGCCACGCCCACCTGCCAAGTTGTTTGCCCGTTCATGGTAAAGTCATCCCGATGGAGGATCACAGGAATCATGGGAAAGAGAGGTCCTTTCATCGAGCAATTTTCAGCGTGCATGGCCAAATGGAGATGCAGCTAGATGGATGAGGTCTCCAGGACTCTTAAAAATATCGAAACCTAATTATGTCATATCATCTACTGTTAAACCGTAATTCTAAAATTTTTATTATGCTGTCTTAAGGAATTGTTCTGTTGTGTATATTGTATTGATTGACCCCTACTTTTGACACCTACTGCACGCCTAACCTACCTGGAAAGGGCTCTCTTTGAACTGCCTTCCGAGGTTTCTTCCATTTTTCCTCAAGGTTTTTATTGGGAGTTTTTCCTTGTCTCTCAGAGAGTCAAGGCTGGGGGCTGTCAAAGGCAGGGCCTGTTAAAGCCCATTGCGGCACTTCCTGTGTGATTTAGGCTATCAAAAATAATAAACTGTAAACGGTCTAGCCCCACATATTTGAGTGTCTTGCTCCGTATACTGTCCCCTACTCTTTTTTTGTTTCTTTTTCCGGTTTCTTTGTGGTGGTGACCTGCGCCACCACCACCTACTCAAAGCTTCGCGATGCTCCAACAATGATGGACGGATTAAAGGCAGAAGTCTACGTGACCATCATCATCATCAAGCCCTTCCTGTGAGAATCCTAAATCCAAAGAGGGCTGTTTCATTTTATGTTTGGTAGAATGTCCAGAGGGGACTGGGCGGTCTCATGAGTCTGGAATCCCTACCGATTTTATTTTTTCTCCAGCCGTCTGGAGTTTTTTGTTTCTGTCCCCTGGCCATTGAACCTTACTCTTATTCGATGTTAATTAATGTTGATTTATTTTGTCTTATAATTGTGTCTTTTATTTTTCTATTCTTTATATGTAAAGCACTTTGCTGTAACTGTTTGTATGAAAATGCTCATATAAAATAAATGTTGTTGTTATTGTTGTTATCGTCCACAATCCCCTCGTGTTCTTAGATCCACAGATCTTCTGCTCCTAACCGTTCCCAAGGCCGCGTTTTAAAGCTCGTGGTGAAAGGGCTTTCTCCGTCTGTGCACCCAGACTCGGGAACTCCCTGCCCTTAGTGGTTAGGCGAGCCGCCTCAGTCGCCACATTTAAATCTCGCCTAAAAAGGCACTTCTTCACGTTGGCTTTTAATTCTTAAACCTGTTTCATTTTCCACTTACCTTTTGCTATTTTCTCTATTTTATTTGGTCCCCTGACCTGTTTTAAATATCTCTGTTTTAATTCTCTCTCTTAATGTTTTTGTTTTATTATTTTGTTTTAGTCCTGCTTGTTGTAACTGTACAGCGCTTGGTCAGTTGTAATGCTGTGTTTTTAAGCGCTCAACAAATAAAATGGTATGGTATGGTAAGTAGAAGACAAACAGCAGAGCAGCTGAACAAGAAGTCATGTTTGAGTTTTATGAACGGCACAACTCTGTGGAGCAGAAAAAGGAAACAAGAGAGGCTTACATGGAGATCTAAAGCAGACTGGTGACATTAAAAAGGACATTCCAGTTCTGAAGCTGTGCTTAACATAATGAAATGTTATTATTTAAATGATCCAAATTATAATGTTTTTTTTGAATTATATTTGATTGTAAATTGGTTAATCGATGTGAGAATTAAAGCAATTCTGAACCCAGCAAGTGATGTGACACACCCTGGCAGCAAATGAAGAACATAGAAGAACTGACCTCAAACATTTATAGACAAACATTTTTTGTATATTCAACAAATAAAATGACCACCACAGCTTCAGTCACTGGTGCAAGACCCCCAATTTCAATATTCACTTTAGCTGATTGGTTTGATCAGAATGACTGATGACACAACACATCCAGGCACACTATCAGGGTCACTTCAAGGTCTGACCTGATGCTGTGAAGTGACCTAGCTTTACACTGTCAGCCTCTGTGGCCTGGTGGTCCTGTTATTTAGTGCCATCTACTGCACTTGTGATATTTGATTGAGTGTCACTGATAACACTTTAGGTAAGGACAAGTAAATCTGACATTCAAGAAGCATCTCCTTTGATTGCACAAATGTCATAACAAACAGTAAACGTCCCAAAATATTAGGAGCTTCTTAAGCCCAAAGCCCACTTTGTGACCCTCGAGATCACCGATGCCCATCCAGATTGACTTCATTGTTCCCTCCTTACAAAACAGGTGGCAGACACCAAGAAGCTCAGACTACCAGCGCAGTGCTCAACTATTTGAGGCCGTGAGGTGACCTGATGATAACGTCATGTCATGTTGGGCTTTCAAAGCCAGAACTCTGATGGAGAGTCGACAAGAAATGCCAAGGCCTCTGTGTTCTCCTTTAACAGTCTTGGGACTGCTGGAGTCAAAGCCCAACGTACAATCTGAGCTCCTCATCCACTGACTGAGCCGCCATGGCTGATCCTACAGGGCTGTTGAGAGCAGGCAGACATTTTATGAATTCAGTCAAACCTCAGACATCTGTATGCAGTCATCAGGACAAGAGGCAGAGCATAACTGACAGTTTTATAAGGAGGGCGTCTGTTTAACTGTCGGATCTTAAATTAACAAAAAACATTTTGACTCTGTATGATCTTACAAATGATTCATAGAACAATATGAACTATTAAAAATTAAAGATTGAATGTTGTCAATGACGAAGCTGTGCAATGCAGTCTGATTATTATGTATATGCAATTCTTGATGTATTTTACTGTTTATTATTAGACATTTGTCAGAGAATGTAGTAGCAGTAGTGGTAACAGGTGTGACAGGATATATAAATATATACACACTTGTGTTCCTCTGCTCATACAAACTTCACACACATGCTTTAATTTCCACATCTCCTCTATAACTGCACTCTTCTGCCATAGTTTATAATGTGTGTTGTGTAATTTCTGTTATTTGGATGTGATGCTGTTCTGTTATAAGCAGATCCTAAGCTACCAAGTTAAATTTCTGTATATTCTGACAAGTGAAAGTGAGTCTGACTCTGATTCTTATTTTAAATAAAATAAAGTGTTTGCTGCTGAGACTCTGTTCCTCATGACACAGCCAACTTGTTACACAGCAGACATGTCGCACTGACAACAGTCTGCGGCCCACCAGGAGTGAGAGTTTCCCACATCACTCAGAGAGCTGACTGGTGGTTAGTGAGGGCAGATGAAGACCCCATGATGGCAGCTAATGGTAGGAACAATTCAGGTCAGTTAACTTTATTTTTTTTTCTAATTGTTTAATTTTGCTCTTCATTACGTGCTGGCTCACAGAGCTGAAGGAAGCCCCCAGCTATAATGCAAATCATATCTAGAATGGCAAGAACATTTCTAATTAAGTTAAACACACCACTTTTTAATGAATGCTAAACGTGTGACATTAACCATCAGGGCATTTGTTTTACAGAAACACAATTTGAGGAACTTTAAAGCAAACAAAATGCCAAAACCAAATTAATGATTTGTTGTGAGATTCTTTCAGCACCAGACAAAAAAGATACACAATGAGAATTTAAAATGGTGGGCTAAAGACAGAGCCTGACAAGAGCTTTTCGTTTTTTCAGTCATAGGAAAGCCAATTCTTTCCACATTGACAAAAGGGGACAAAAACGTTGTAAGAGCTGAGATGTGCACAAACATTTAAAGTAAACTGTGTAAACTGTGAAGACCACCCAGCTACCCAAAAGATTGCATTCCTTACATCTCAGTCCTTAGGTCTGAACATGAGATGCTTTAGAAATAAAATACATGAACCAGAAACATCAGAACTGGCTTGAGACTCGGATATTGTAGAAATGAGGGAGTCATCGGTAAACAAGAGGGATGCAGAGGAACATCACATCAGTGGTTACAAACCCCTCAGGAAAGACAGAAAAGGAAAGTGATGAGGAGATGTGACATTGTAAGTGAAGAATAACATTCAGACTGAAATGAGTGACATCAAAGGAAGGCACAAGGCAGAGTCACTGTAGATCACATTAGTCAGGTAGATGTCTAGAGATTTAGCTGACTGGAGATTGTTACAGGCCATCAAGTAGTGAAGTTTCAAACAATACCATCATATCATGCCACCTTCAGGCTGATCAGACCATACTCTGGTATGGCTCATACCTGCAGATAAACCTACTGACCAGAGGTTACCAGCCACCACCAAGACCATGAAGGGATGGACAATGGAGGCTGAGGAAGCTCTGAAGGAGGCCTTTGAAAACACTGACTGGGATGTGCTTTGTGAGTCGCACAGTGAGGTCTTTGAGGAACTGAAACACTCAATCACAGATTTCATCAAGTTTTGTGTGAATAACACAGTCCCCTAAAGACAATGCACTGTTTTCCCAGCAATAAGTCATGGATCATAAAACAACTGAAAGCTCTAATGAAAATGAAGAAGAGAGCCTTCAGGTCTGGAGATGAGGATGAAATCAAGTTGGTGCCAAGGAGACTCTAAGACCATTCACCATCCAAGGGGAAGACATGGAAATAGTGAAGAGCTACAAGTACCTGGGGGTTCACATGAACAACAAACTGGACTTTTGTGTGACAACACAAAGGATCTGGACAAGAAGAGTCAGAGCAGACTGGACTTGCTAAAAAGTCTTAGGTCTTTCAATGTGTGCATCAATCTGATGGAAATGTTCTACCAGTCAATAGAAGCCAATGTGTTCGTCTCTGCTGCAGTCTTCTGGGGTAACAACCTTAGCTCAAAAGAAGCACAAGGGCTGAAGAAACATATCAAGAAAGCTTGCACCTTCACAGGGCCAACCCTGGACACACTGGACGCTTATCTGGTAAAGAGGATGGGCAAAATGGGATGGCATCATGAAAAATCCCTTCCATTACCTTCAGGAGGTGCTCTCTTGGAGTTCTTTTAGCCACAGGCTCATTCCACCATGGTGAGCTAAGAAGAGCCTCTGGGGTTCTTTTCTGGTGACTGCAATTATGCAATTCAATGCTTCCACCCAAGGTTAAGTTTACTTTTGAAATAACATTTTGAAATATCTGTATAATATATAACAATTACATTTCCTTACACAAATACATTTATTTAATCTTTATTATTTACAGATTGATTGATTGATTGATTGTCAGTCTTATTTGTCCTGTGAGTCTGTATTTTGTTTTTCTGTTTCTGCTGCTGTACTTATCTTTCCCTCAAGACTGATAAAGTTTATCAGATAAGCTGAGGCTGACATTAGGGGTCAACATAATCGGAATGTGTTGATTTTCTTTCAGAGCTGCACAAATGTTTTTCAGTATGGAAGTTGAAGTTTATATAAGTGAGGTAAGAGATAAGACACATAACTTTGAAAGGTGTTGTATACTGCAGCTGTCCTGCTCCTTTACTGACAGTTATTTTCTGTTACCTTTATTTTATTTAAAGGTTTGTAGCTATTTGCGTACTTCACCTGAAACACTGTCACATTTCAGCGCGTAGTGTGCTGGGGTGATTTATTGAGATGTTTCTAACCATTCACTTTGCTCTTTCCCTGATTTCTTGTTATTATGAAGTGCTGAGGTACTTTGGGAACATCTTGAGAGTTTTAGGTTTACCCCAGTTGGTTATTTGAATTGTTTTCAGGTGCCCCCTAGATGTGTGCCGTGAGCGTGGCGGTGCCTTTTAAAGTGTGGCGGAGTGTGAGCCCCACACAATGAAACTCAAGGCAGAGAGAAGAAAAGGCAGACAGAGGGGCAAACTTTTAAAAAAAAGCAAACAACTCCCAGAGGGTTTAGAAAGTTTGTGGCCTGGTGGCAGGTGTTTAATTTCAACCATATTTGTTTCTTTTCGCCCCTCATATAAAGCACTTCATCTCTTCTTCACATCAACTTTTCGTGTTCGTCCAAATGATACCAAAAGCAGAGGCTGATGAGAAATTTTTGTGTCCCACCACCTGCTAAAAATTTAAATGGAAAAACTTGGCAAGGAAAGTGCGACTCTGTTTAGCTTCTTGTCTTGTATCTTTTACACGCTCTTTATCATTTCTAGGGGTCTAAAGTGAGCCAAGTCATCACCTCCCACTAATCTGCCTAGTTTAGTCTTTTACCCGTTTATATTATTTCTGTAAAATACCCCTGGTCCACTATTTATCTGTTTATCTGACTGCTGTACCAAACCATTCATTAAAACGCATGCAGCTGGACTATTTACATCACAACTTTGGAAGTTGACATTCAACGGGTGCCAATGGCTGTCTCCTCTACCTACGTGAGTACAAGTGTGTCCGGCATAAAGCTGTGCTCACAGATCATCCTTGTAACGCTCCTCACTCATCTGATGATCAACCAGATCATCTTTCCTGTTTATCCACTCTGACTGCAAACAGCCCATGATAGTATGGACCGGCATCACTTTCATGGAGCACCAAGTGTCCTTCAGGGCCAACCCTTGACGTGTGAAGGCATTGGGTACAACCCTACACTTCTGTGACACATTGAACTGGTCATCCCACTGGCCTAGCTGTTTACCCATCATCCTTTAGTGTTGAGTTAACACACTCCTCCAGACAAGTTCACTCTGAGTTTGTCCATTGGTCCTGTTTGTATGCTATGGTTACCAGAAGCAGCAGGGCCAACATGTTTCTTCTAAACAGCCTTATCTGCCAATTACTGGAGGTCATTCAGACTGTTGACTGATGACTTCAGAGCTTTTTGATGAAGACTCTGTGTTTGCCCTCTTTACTAGACAGGCTTCGACAGTAAATCACTACCTAGTGAGAAACTTTGGAAGTGTTTGTTAGGTACTTCAATGCTTTGGGACTCCTAGTAATGTTTCTATCCAAATCACAGATACGCAGTGAACCATCACACCGGGATTTAAGAGGTTGTGCTAATGACGTGAGACATGGCGATGTCCAAAACCACATTCCATGGCAGCTGAGAGACGTGTTCTGGTAAGAGGAATCATAACATGCTGGCGTCCATATTCAAAACAAAATAACATTGATGTTCCTCAAATTAAATAACCACTCTGTTCAAGAAACATGTTTGGAAGATTGAGGGTACACAGAAATAAGACAGAATATGTGAGGTTTAGTGAGAATGAGGATTCAGAAGTTAGCCTGCAGTCAGAGAGATTGAAAAGAACGGAGGGATTGAAATATCCGCTCAGTGTTAGCCCAAGATGGAGATGTAGATGAAGATAAAACCCAGAAAGTGCAGTGTGGATGGAACAATCAGAAGAAGCAATCAGGAGTATTGTATGATCAAATAATTAAGACAATGGTTACAGGTCAGATTCTAAAGACAGTGATATGACCAGCAATGACGTATGGAACTGAGACATGGACAGTAAGGGAACACAGCAGGAGAAGAAGTTGGATGTGTTAGAAATGAGAATGTGGAGATGGATGAGTGGAGTTACAAGAAAGGACAGAATACAAAATGAGACAGTCAGAGGTACAACGAAAGTAAGAAAGATATCTAAATAAGTAGAGGAAAGTAGAATGGAGTGGCATGGACATGAGATGAGGAAATACAATGAGTATGTGGGCATTGGAGTGATGGGAATGGTGGTGCAGGGGAAGAGAAAGATGAGGGACGTCATAGCAGAGGTGGATGGACAAAGTAAAAGAAGATCTGAAGGAAAAAGGGCTTGACTGGTGAGGAGCTGCAGGACCGAAGTGTATGGAGAAGCATCATCAACAACATCGACTTCCACATAGAAGTGGGAAAAGATGAAAATAAGGATGAAGAAGAAATTGAAGAAACATTAAAATGTAAGGTAACCACCCAGAAATGTTCCAGCTTAATAGAAAACCATATTGCCAGGAATATTTTGCTTAGTAAAATGTATTTTCTTTGGATTACTTTTTTAAATTGAACAGCTCATAAGCACTCTGACAAGAAAGACATAGCAGCACGTTAAGCTGTGCAAAGAACACCAGCCAAGTGCATCATGGGATTGAAGGACATGTCCTACTGTGAGAGGCTGAGAGAAATAAACGTGTTTAGTCTGAGCTGAGATGACTGTGTAGGGACCTCGTCCAGGTATTTAAAATCCTCAAAGGCTTTGATAAAGGAGATCCAGCGCCATGCACCACTCTTTGCACTCTTTAACATCCATCTGCACTGTCATTATTCATACTAGTGGCTTCACTTATGGACCTGAAGCAGAGAAGTGGGCACTTGTTGTAAAGATGTTAGAATAAGAAATGAAGAGGAACCAAGTGAAATGTTGAAAGAAGAGAATGAAACAACAACCGATGAGATCAGTGCAGTGACAAAGGCAGTAAATGAAGTGTAAAGTGATCATGATGTTGGTGTGTGAGTGTTGAAAGTAAAAATGGCTGGCAGCTGCAACACATGGTTGCAACACAGTTGCTGTCTGCTTCACAGACAAGATGGATGTATTTATTGGTTTTAGAGCATAAACTTCAGCAAAGAAATGCAGAGTTGTAGGAGCTAACAGGAAAAAATGACAATAGCTCTGAAAGAAATTTTAAAAAGCAAATTTGAACAGAGACCATCACATGAGAAAATCAAACATCTGAAACGCGTCCACTTCACTGCTTCAGGTCAGTATGAGAAGCTAATAAGACTTTCCCTCAGACTCCCCTGCTTGAGACACCCACCCCACTGGTAGAGAACTGTTTTCACTATGGCCTTGGACTTCACTGCATCGACAATTCTAATCTGATCTGCTCCCCGAATTACAAACCCTGCTTGTAGTGCCAAATCTTTAACAGTGGAAGGGTTTTAGGTTGACCCTATCGCAAAACATGGACATTTTTATACCCACATCCATATTCTTTGTTACATAGACCCCCACACGTGTCCTCCACCTCAGCTATAGTTTTCTTATCCTAGCACTCACCTGACCTGATAGAAGACACAGTCCACAGTCTCAGAGCACTTGCACCTCAGACTACGGCCCGCTCTTCACTCAGAATTAACTGCTGCTGTGCTTCACTTTCCCTGTTAGAGGACGTCTCGTCTTTTCTTAAATACCCCAGGCAGCAGGACAGATCAAGTACTAATGCAAGCAAGGGGAGCAGGTACAATCTTTAACTCACTCATTATAGGTGGAACACTCATAATATGCTGAAATGTGTCAAAAGCAGAAGAAAATGAAATTATTAACAAGTTTCAGTTTTATGCTGATCATCTCGTTAATAAAATACTTTGAACAATTTCAATTCTTTTTTAAAAGAAAGGAAGATAACTGAAACACATTTCAATATTCATGTTTACCACTGCTGCTACCACATTCTCTAACAATTGTCTAAAAATGAACAGCAAAATCCGAACACAATTTGCTGTGTGTGCAAATTAAACAGACAGCCTTGCACAGCCAAACATTAACTCCATTTAATGTTTTCTTTTTAATAGTTCATATTGTTTAATTTATCATTTGTAAGATCATACAGATGCAAATTTTTGATTAATTCCATTTCTGATAGTAAAACAGGTGTCCTCCTTATAAAAACTGTCAGTTATGCTTTGCCTCTTATCCTGATGAATGCACACAGATATCTGAGGTTTGACTGAATTCATAAAATGTCTGCCTGCTCTCAACAGCCCTGCAGATTCAGCCATGGCGGCTCAGCCCATTGGATGAGGAGCTCAGATTGTACGTTGGGCTTTCACTCCAGCAGTCCCAAGACTGTTAAAGGAGAACACAGAGGCCTTGGCATTTCTTGTCGACTCTCCATCAGAGTTCTGGCTTTGAAAAGCCCATCATGATATGAAGTTATTATCAGGTCACCTCATAGCCTCAAACACTTGATCACCGCGCTGGTAGTCTGAGCTTCTTGGTGTCTGCCACCTGTATGTATGGAGTGAACAATGAAGACAATCTGGATGGGCATCAGT
Source organism: Polypterus senegalus (assembly GCF_016835505.1). Lineage (NCBI taxonomy): Eukaryota > Metazoa > Chordata > Cladistia > Polypteriformes > Polypteridae > Polypterus > Polypterus senegalus. The sequence goes on along the minus strand of NW_024380565.1, from coordinate 31,943 downwards.
GATCTTGGAGGGGCATTGAGTGGGCTTTGGGCTTAAGGAGCTCCTTCATATTTTGGGAAGTGCGCTGGGAGTCAGTGTATTAACATTTACATCATTTTCCCCTCCTCTGTGAGTCAATCCAAAGCCAGGATCCTACCTGATGTTCACCGATTGCCAGTTTGATGAACTTTAGTTGTGTGGAGGCACCTCTGGAGCCTTCTGAAGCACTTAATATCAGGTAGACACTCTGCTTATTTAAAAACAAGCGTATCAGTAGGGAGGCCGAGTTGTTTCACTGGAAAGACAGAGACATGAGGCAAGGGCAGAGAATCAACCCCAAGTTCCTACTTTCATATTAAAAAGATGCTGTGATGTGGCTTTTCAATTTATATTTCTTTGTCCTGATGTTGGACACAAATGATGACTTTTTGGTTTAACACTGTTACTTCTCAACAGAATCTTTCCAGCACAGAATAATAACACGATAATTGCACAAGTTTGCATGAGCTAAAGACCTGATCTTTATGGTTTGTGATTTGACTGCAATTTCTTTTTGTTGTTCTGTCAAGGCAAATGAGATCTGATGTGAATTGGCTTTCTTCCTCAGTTGGCCTCATCCCCACCCTATAGACGTGTCCCACCCTGCCTGATCCGCTATATAAGGAGGTGTTGCTCTTGATCAGAACAGACGTCTCTGTGCCAACCAACCATGAGACTCACCACCTTTCTGCTTCTGCTGTGCCTGTGCTCTGCACTAATGACTTCTGTGAGTTCTGACCTGTAATTTAGATTCACAAATATGTCTACAAAACCTTTTTTACTTTTGCATGTTCCCTGTTGGCATATTTCTTATCCTTTCTTTTAAACAGCAGGTCATCTGAAATGTATTTTCCAGTTACTAAAACCTCATTATACTTTTGATCTTACTTTTCAGAAATGTGCTCTTGCAGGTGGAGCAAAGAAAGAACAGATTGATAACAATTATTTAGATTCTCAATCAAGTGCCTCAAGTTCTGAGTGAGTAGAATGGAGAATGTGCCGTTCAAGAATATTTCTCAGTTCTTTTCCTGATTGTTCTGGTTTGTGGGGGGTTCATCACAATTTACTCACCTCTAATTTAAACTAAAATACAAATAAACTACTAAACCAAATTGAAATGTTTTCGTCCATTGAAACTAAGATAGTAGAGAATCTTTATTTTTTACATATTCATGTAGCCACAAGGGTCTGAGTGAAATAAATTTTGTCAGCAATCATTTGACACAAGCAGTCACATCTGTGACCGTGGGCCTCAGATTTGTGTCTGTGTGTCTTGTGTGTCTGTGCACATCGACTGTTCAGGCATCAGACAACAAAACCTGGACGTGTTCAAAGAGAAGTGGAGTGCAGTGCCGTACACACAATGGCACACAGAACAGGGGGCACATCCTCTGTCCTCGACTGTGTCCACAGAGCTCCGTGTCCATTCAGTTTTGGAGCAGAAATCTTCTTTTATCCACCACAGTTGTAGACCCAGTGCAGGAAAATCGAGATCTAGAAGTGAGTTGTGGTCAAGACAGGAAAATAATCAGCCATTCACTGACTCACCAACGCTGAGCAACAAGCTCTTCCCTCCATGTTACATGAATTTTGACATAATAAAGCCTTTACTGAATGGTGGAACTCAAAGAGTCTGTTGTAGGCATTTACTGGAGATGGCGAGTGATAAATTAATGGATAAAGTTTATGAAGACATGAAACAGGTTCTTGCATGTTGAGTTCATGTATTGGTAGAGAAAATCCAAAGTCAGGTGATAGATGGAGTCAGATGTGCTGATTTTGTATCCGTAGCCATCAATGAATCGACAAACAACACAAACACTGCGTTTATGTCGGATATTTTGGAGGTTTTCAGGTCCCTGAGCAGCTGCTCTTTCTGCTTTAAGTGTCTCTTTTGAACTATTTGTGCTTAACACAAACATGGTGTGATTATAAAATGATGTTGTAGTGAATAGTAAAGCACAGACTCTGAAAGGTGGAGTGAATGATCGGATTTCATTATGAATTCTTTTAAACTTTATGTGCCTTGTTATCCTGAATTCAGCAGCTGCCATTACAAACTCTCGGCCTGTGTCTGATTTTAGAGATGTCTGATGTTTAAAATAACAGAGTCATCCTAATCGGGCTCAAATCAAGTTAATTTTAATATTATGTGTACACAGTACAAGGAAATTCTTATGCAATGCAGTACAAGTACAAATAATTAAATAATAAAAAATATACACATATATACACCATATATTTACACATTTGTTGTTCTTATGATTGACTGTTTAACAACTTTACGGCCTGTGGGTAGAAACTGTCCCTGAATCTCCCAGTTCAGCTCAAATCAATTCAGTTGATTTTTGTCTTGCGCTCTTCACTGGTGCAGGCACAGAGCGTTGTGACAAATTCACAGATAAAATGCAAATCTGAAACTTTACAAGTGACTCACTAGATAAGGTGTGCGAGTGCCAAAGGCTCTGAAGAGATGAGCAGGAAAAGCAGCTGTGCAGGATGGCCGAGGTCTTTAATGATCCTGTTTGACTTTCTAAGACAGCGAGTGTTGTGTACGTACTGAGATAAGGCAGCTCAGCTGGGTGCCATTGATGTTCTGTGCCACCTTCAGTGCCCTCTGCAGGGCTTTACACTCTTGAGCTGTGCAGGTGCCATGTCAGGATGTGGTGCAGCCATTGAGTGTCGACTCCACCAGGCACCTGTAAAAGTTCAGGAGAGCAGATGGAGAAAAATAAGATCTGGTCAGACATCTGAGGAAGAAGAGGCAACAGTGAACCTTCTAAACAAGGGATGAAATGTGTTGTGCCCACTTCAGCTAGTCAGTGATGGTCACTCTGAGACATTTAAAGGTGCTCACCCTCTCCACAACATCCTGTCCGATGTCAAAGTCAGTGTGGTCTTCTTTCTTCTTCCTGAAGTCTCTGCTCTGCTCCTGGTTTACTTACCTGATACCACTGAGTCAGCAGGTAGACCTCCTCTCATCAATGATCTGCCTAAAATGTGTGCTGAGATGTTCAATGCAATGTTAAAAGGTTGACATTTTGTCAAATGTGAATTCCACTTGTTATTTGAGAATGGTTGTTGTGCTGCCTAATTCTGTAATTTGCAATAAAAAAGGACCTTTGTTATGTTGCAAATGCCATGCTCTCTGTAAATATTTAACACATATGAGAATTGTGGCGATTGAATAGCTGAAGTCCATGAAATGTGTGTGTGTGTGTGTGTGTGTGTGTGTGTGTGGTGACCCACAGTGTTCAGTTCACTCATAGTGACCCCCTGAGCCTCCATCCTGAAACAGACACAGCAGGTCTCTCAGTAAGATGTGAATGAAGGAGGCTTTAACGGCAGCCTGCTGTTTAAATGAGTTTCATACACAAAGGTACACTTAGGATAGAAGAGAGGACTCTTGGGTGGTCATAACTTCATTTATTTGTTTATTTATTCATTTATTTTTTTATTTTAATATAAGGTCCTATCCTGCATAATGTGCTGCACTATGAGATGAGAGTAAAATGTAATTGTTTACTGTGCCAGCTGTTTAACAACTAGAAAACATCTCATCCACGAAGAGTAGAAAAAGAAAGGGATGGCAATCCTGACTTTAAATCTTCATTTAATCCTTACAGTCAGCCTTCACCAACTGCAGGCTTTGAAATTCCGGTACAAGATGTTGAACTAGACTTGGGACGTTGAAGATGATTTTTCTGAACTTCAATAAGTCGGTAAGCATGTTTGGCCTACAGAGGTAAATGTTTGACTGGATTGAGGGCTGACTGACTTGTTTGCAGGTTTAAAACAATTTGTGGATCCCACAGGAGTGTTGTCGGTTTAAGAAAACAGGATGTCCTTTCTTGAAAACTTGTCCTTACTTTTCGGTTCTTGTTATTATAATTTTATTAAAGTTCTGTTTAAATTTAGTTTGACAAAAGAGGGGTCTTTATTAAATGACAGGTATCTTACACCTCTGCCTGCGTTTGGTTCCTTCACCAGCTCTTTGGTCGCTCACTGCAGCAGGTCCTTCTCTCTCGTCTCTTTCTATTAATTTACAATATCACTGAAGTCACATCAGATTGTCAAAAGTCTCCTATAAAATGTCCAGGCCTTTGATCTTTTTCTACTAATTTTATTATTTTCCTGTTTCTCTTTTAGCCCAATTGGACCATCCCAGACCAATCATTTCCACAAAAGAAGAATTAAAAGAATGTCCTTTAATGCAAAATAAAGAGAATTGCAATGCAATAAAACTGCCTGCCTGTCTTTCTTTTATTATCTACTTGATTTATATTTTCTTGTCATACCTGACTTTGTTAGATTACCAAATATCACAGGCCACTCTCCGCCATTACTTCATTACTTACTTTACTTGATCACAGCCATAACTCAGGACTGGAGTAGACGTCAAGATTCAAAGGCCGCTGATGTCTGCTCCAAACTCCCTTCAGGTTGATTTGAGTTCCTTCGTAAGACATTTACTGACATGGGATTGCTGGAGAACTTTCTTCATCAAAGCTTATCTGCTCTCGGGGCTGATTGTAATGAAGGTTTAGTCTTCTTCAACACTCGGTGTAACAAAACCAAACCATCCTGTACCTTTCACAGCCTCACATGATGATTGTCTGTTTATCAATGAAGTTTGAGTACAAAAACTAAAAGATCTCTCCTGGACCGCTGGACTAATCTCTACTGGACAAATCCTATGAGGCCCTCATGATGGACATCAGAATCAAATTAAATATAATTATATTATTGGGTTACTGACCTCCTACACCAAATCTCACAGGTTATCAGTCTTTTTAGATTTAAGGGTTGATTTAGTCACATTATTTACAAGAACATATTTAATGTATTTTTACTGTTAGTTGAAACCACGCTTAAAAAAAAGATGTTTTAGAAAGGGTTCTCATTGAGAAAACAATCAGTGCATTTGTACCAAGTTTACGATCAATTCCAGAATTTGAAGCAGAAATGGAAAGCTCCAAAATAACAGCATGTTATGATTTTAGGCCTGCACACGTCACAAAAAGCCTCAATACTACAAGAAGGTCACATGGCCTACAAAACCACTGAAAGGGAGAGGACAACCGTACAACACCTGGCCCAAAATACCAAAGACATACATTTTTAAATTACATTTATTGCATGTTTTAAATTAAATTAAGATAAAAAAAAGTTCATACTTTTGGACAGTGTTAAAAAATCAAAAAGGAAACTAATATAGTAAATAAAAAAGAATTCATTGCCAAACAAGTTAAAACAAATTCAAATACAATAAACATTTAAAAAGAGTAAACACTTTGAAAATTAAAAATTCAAGCCAAAGATCAAAAAAACAGGCAATCCATAAAGCATCAAAATCATAACCCTGAAGAGGAAGATCACAAACAGGAGCTGAACGAGACGCACCACGGGGGGCTCAGACCTCCACACACGCCTGAGGCCTGCTGGGCCGCAAAACAGGCCTTGGGTAGGCAGCACAGCAGCAACAGAGTCCACTCTGACTAGAATACAAACTAACAGAAATACAAATTCAATGAACACTCTGAAATATTACAAAATAATTTAAAAAACTAATATTATTTAACTAAAACATTTACTATGACAAATATCACAAAACAATTAACAACTAAATAAAGCACTAAATTAAAAGAAATGATCACTGAAGTACTACTGAAGTAGTAAAACCGTGACACAAGTTTATTATTTAGTTTATTTTTATACGACCGGGGGTTTGACTCCACATGCAGAGCACAATGGAGTAGCAGTCCATCACCTTAACTACTCAGCCACCTTGTCACAAAAAGCCCTTTTCCTTCTGGTGATTTTTACCCAAATTCAAATTCACTGTTCTGGTAAAGGAGCATGCGACTGTCTTCTCTTAAGCACAGATACTTCACCTGCAGTCTTATTATGCTGAAATGTTCTCTTTCATTTCAGTCTTGCAACAGCAATCTGTAACACATCATGCAGGCAGGCATTCACTTTCCTCCTGTCGTATTTTATTTTATTAGCATTTATATTATTTTATTACTTTACTCTATTTATTTTTTTATTTATTGACCATCAAACTCCTCAATATTGGACTCAGGGCTGGGGGTTGATGGTTATCCTCCTTCTTCTGGTACTTTTGATATATCTATGGACATTTCGTGTTGATTTGCCAACTTCCCATTTTTGGGGCATGAAGCCAGCATGTTGTATTTAGGGACTGACTGAGCTTAGGTGAGCCTCTTCTGGGCAGGTTAGTCACGGTATAGCCGGATTCTTAACCTTTTTTTGGAGGTATCACACCTCAGTTTCATAACAACAGGATTGTGTGCTTAGCATTGTCCTGCTCTGTTTGTTCACCTATGCCTATGTGACCAGAGACACTCCAACTCCATTAGTACATTTGCTGATGACGCCGATATCATAGGTCTGATGACAAGACAGCTTAGAGAGAAGAGGTCTACCTGCTGAGTCAGTGGTGTCAGGGCAGCAGTCTGACCATTAATGTCAGTTAAGCCAAGCAAGGAGCTGATCAGAGACTTCAAGAGGCAGAAGATATGTCCATCTACCTCCTAGGACATGTTGTTGAAAGGGGAAGCAGATGAATTACACTGGCTCATTTAATTCAATTAATTTCTAATTTGAATACTTTTACATAAAAACATTACAGATAACTTGGGTGGGTTTTAGTAGGCTGCAGTATTTACATCAAAGGAAACTCAAGTGTGCTCCATTTCCTGACTTTTTATTACTTTGGCCTTTATAGTGAAGCGGTGCTTTAAAATGGCCCATCTCTGAGATTTTACATAAGCTGTGTGTTTAGATAGAGCTGGCCGATGTCCTCGCAATCATTTCTAGTTTCTGCTGAATGTCTTCCTACATAATTATGAACCTTTACATGATAACGACTCTCCTTTCAGTGCTTAGTGTGGAGCAGGAAACATCCCTGGATGGACAGCAGTCCATCACAGGCCCCCTCCGGCACACCATAGCAATCACACATGGGTCACTTTAGTGGAGCTGAGTAACCAAACCTGCACATCTTAAGGGAATGTGAGATGGAAAAGCAGAGGACAACACACATTGACATGGAGGAACAACTGAGCACAGAAATCAAACCCTGATCAGTTATCTGTGAAGCGACAGTTTATATGCCAGTCAAATTACAATTATAAAGCAGGTTCATCGCTTCAGAACTACCATTTCACATACCGATGACACTTGATGTCTTTATAATTTTGATCCTGTTGTTGAAAATACTCAAGATGGATGAACTTGTGGCAGACGCTGAAGTGTGAATAACGACACCAACAGGCTCATTAGAGACTGTCTGACTGTGAAATACAAATCATTCATAGTATCAGAGCACAGGCCAGCACTGTTAAATGACATTGACGTTAGCAGGCAGTTATATTGTGCAGTCAGCCATTTGATGGTTAACTTTGATTTTGGTTTAAGATCATCCATCCTGCCATTCAGCCCTCACTCTACCGACTTGAAGAAAAATTCAAAGCAGGGCTACTCAACCAGGAGGATGAGAGCCAATGGAGTGGGTGGACAGTTAAAGATTTGCTTGTGTTTTCTATCAAAGAGCTTCAATGCTTACATATACAAAGTAGGAAAAAAAATACACAAATTCTGAATTCACGAGTAGCTTTGCTGAAGAAGGAATAAGCGTTTGTGAGAATGTATGGAGTTTCACAACAAAGACGTTTAAACAGTAGGACACTCCTTATAGGATGTCTTAGATTGTTATGTTTGACAAATTAATTTATGACAATGTCACATATTAAACATGAGACTGAAAAGTATTTTGTATGAATATATATACATATATAGATAGATATGAACAGTAATATATAATAGATAAGGTGTGATTAATGATAGAAGTGACTACTGTATATGTAAAAACGCATAGTGACAGAAGGGACTACAGTGCTGTCTTCTTAACAGACATCGTGTCTTCTCCTCCTTCCTTGTCTCCGATTTGTCACTGTCATCCAGACTCAAAGAGATGAGATGACTGACTTCACTATTACTGTTGCCATTTAAAATGCCAATCAGATTTGAGACTTATGAACACTTTTATCTTTCCATTGACACACAAAATTCCCAGAATTAAATTACAATTGTCTCAGGACCACTGAAGACACAACGTGCCATCTGGTATAATTCTGTGTAAAGAGGGAAATGAAGGCCCAGGCTGACAGCCCCTCCAGCCTGCATTACAGGCCTCAAAGCAGGTGGTAACTGCGACTTCTAAATCTGTCATCTTCATGGAGTCTGACGTATTCAAAGGATAAGGAGAAAGTGGTAAAGGAGTGAGGGGTGAGGGTGATAGAGAAGAGTGTTAGGGGGATAAAGGGCGGGTCAGGCAGGTGTGCTGCTTGTGTGTCTGTACTGTTGTGACACATCTTAAATTAATAATACTACAATCTTCAATTAATTGATTGGTTTACGGTATTATTTTTATTATCTGCCCTGTGAGTTTGTATTCTTATTTTTTAGCATAACTTTAGCATATTTACTGGGTATGTTTCCTATTTTTCTTTTTTTTTTTAATAAAACAACTGAAAAATCAATTACTAACTAGCATGGTTTACAACCAGACAGAGGAGAAAAGGTTACAAAAAAAATCAGTCACATGGTCAGCAGAGGAGGCAGACACAAACAAAAAAGCTGCTCAAAGGTCCGACATTTTCAGTGCTTTGTGGACATCGTATGATGTTATAGTAAGACAGAAAAGATTTCAGATGTTTTTTTCTGCAGTTTTTGTGTTTATGTGATTTTCCAACTTTTTCCTTATTGTTCTTGTTTTTGATGGAATTTTGGAAAATAGTGTTTCATTGTTTTTTATTGAAATGGTAATAAAATTATTAGTATGTAGCTAATTAAAAAAAGGTTATTAAAACTGTAGAAGTTACTTTTTCACCATTTTGTATATATTTTGTGTAAAACCCAGTAGCCTTTCTTACCAAATAGGTCTTTCATTTAGAAAAATGGACAAAAATCATATTTCTGAAACTAAAAATTACAAAATAAGTGTGTTATACCCAGTAGGAGCATCAAAAAAAGTTAAAATTAGCATTTGTCGACAGGCAGCAAATTTTGACATAAAAGGCAAAGTCAATCTTTTTTGTTTTGATTTAATAAAACAAAGATATGATAATTAAAGATGATATTATGATAATAAATGATAATGATAATATGATGATAAAAAAACTATTCCTCTGTGATCTTTCCTATTGTATATTAATTTGTCATTAGATTCAGATCAGTTGCTTTATCAAGTGTTCATCTGTGATTGTACTTTTATTAGTTATTACATCTTTTCACTCCTGGCAGTCAACTTTTGTTAGCTGTTTTGTTCCACTTGCTGAACAAACATGCCCAGAATATAACTTGATTACGTTTACCTCTGTTGTAACTCACTTTGAATAAATGCATCTGCCAAACAAAAATATGAAAAGTAAATAATAAACAGATCACAAAACAACCATTTCAGCAGTTTCTTTATTTTGAATTCATTTATCATTGTATCTTTGAGTTTCTTGGTATTTTTGATAAGCTTTTTAAAACTTGTGATGTTTTTACTGCCACTTCATTGAATTAGAGGCTTGACATCAATTACCAAACTGGTCAGCCTTTTAAAAAATCCTCTGTGTCCATTGAGACATTTTCTGGGTTTTAATATGAATCTGAAAAATGTGCCATTTTATTAGATGGCACTTTAAAATGTAAAAAGTGTGAATGAGTGTGTGTGTGGCAAGCACTAGACTGGCGTTTCTTCCATTCTTGTTTTTGTTTTCTGTCCCATGCCAATGGGCCTCTTTTTCAAAATGGCTAGAGGGTGGTGGACACTACTGATGTTAAAGGTGTTGTAAAAGTGGGTACTAATCGATGTTTTTGTAGATTTGTGGTGTCTGGTGTTTTAAGAGTTACATCAAGTGAGAAAGTCAACTTTAATGAAGAAAAAGACCATTTTAGGGGTTTCTTTGCAGTGTTTGATATTGTTCTGTATTATTAATTGCTGTGTGAATATCATTTCTCAAGGAGATGACCTTTAATACATCAGAATGGACAAGCAGGACAACAAGAAGAATTGAAAAGTTGTTTGTTAAATTTGAGGAGACAAAGAATATTTTCAAAGAATTTCATGCCAGTGTCATTGGTGCTCCTTGTGGAATTTACAGATTTGATCTCACAAGATATTACTGCACTGGTTTGTATGTTGGCTTTAAAATGGGTACGTTTTCTGGTCATTCTAATCCTTATTTTTAATAAAGACTATAAGAGCGAAACAGATTGAAGAAAATGTTTAATATATGGATTGCTGTTTGTTTAGGGGCTCGTCAATTGACTTGTCGTCAACAACAACAACAACATTTATTTCTTTGGCACGTTTTCATACAAATGTGCTTTACAGGATGAAGAAAGAAAAAAGATAAAAATATAAAATAAAATTAGGCAATACTAATTAACAGAGAATACAGTAAGGTCCGATGGCCAGGGAGGACATACTTTATTTTAATTTAAATTAAAATAAAAACAAATCAAACTGTCAGGTAGCGCAGTAGTTAGTGTTGGGGCTTCACAGATTCAGTGCCCTGTGTTTAAATCATGCTTTTATTTGTCCCTTAGGGGGATTTTCTTTTTCTTAACAGAAACACTAAAAATAATTAAATAAATATTATTATATAATGACAGACAAACACCAATCTAACATCAAACCCCATCAGAGATACCTAAATACCAGAATACCTACAAAGAAAGACAAATGCCAGGCTTTCTCTAATGGGAATACTGAATAGGTGAGGTTCTCCTTACCTGGGGGGCTCGTCTCTCTGCGCTCTAAGAGTCACCACAGTGATAACAGATCTTGACCCCCTTTATTAAGCACTCCTTGCCCCTAACCCCGATTTTCCTGTCCCATCTCTCCTCTAACAGATGCCCAAAGCACTGGCTGCACAAACACGACATTTCACATTTAACGTCTCTCAGCCTGAAAACCTCCCATCTGATTCCACGCAGACATTGAAGAAGAAACAAATGATTGGCGCTGCTCTGTTTTTCTCTTCTTTCTGTTCCTGTTTTAATATAACACAAGTTGTTAATCAAGAGAGGTTCACAATCAACAGTTTAGTTTGCACCGTTGTAAATTCTTTCATATTCTGACGATGTTTGTTTCAACAAAGTAGTGTTTGTGGCCCAGAAAACTTCATTAGATGGGCAGCCTGCTCAAATGGAGGCACTGGGATGTTATTCAGTTATTTATCAGAATGCTTAGCCTGACATCAGGACTGTCCCTGTCACCAGGGTGTCTGCTCAGCTATGCAAATGACAGTGTTAGTGACACAGCCACACCGCTTCATTCACATCTACATATACTTTTGTTTTCCTGCTTGAATTTTATACTTCTATGGTTAGAAAGATCATTTAAGTTACTGTGATTCTCACTTTTGGGCAAGTGGACATTTTTTAGTTTGAGAAACTCTTCAAGGGCAGAGTTCTCTGTGGAGGTTGGAGCTGCTGGAATGATTAACAATCAAACAAAGAGTGAGGGTCCCATGTGGGTTCTTGAGGGGCTCAATCATTTAACGATAGATAGAAGCGTAGATTCCTTCCAGCTTTCCTAGCGGTGGAGCTCTGTGGACCGGCCATTCATAGGCAGCTTTTCACAAACCAGCAGCAGGCGTATAATAAAGTTAACACACTGGCCATGCCTGCTTAAGGATCAACATAGAATGTCTATGGACCGGTGACAGTCCATGGGGAGCACTGGGTTAAAGCACTGGGAGAAGGGAAATGCTGATGCACTGCTTCTCTTCCATTTGCAGTCAAGCCATTGGGAAGACCCCTGTTTTATCTTGGTAGAGTAATATATATATTGCTCTACTTTCCCCTAATATTATTAATATGCAGCCTTAGAATGCCTAATCTCACAGACTTACCACTGTTTATAAGGTATTATTTTAATAATAATAATAATAATAATAATAATAATAATAATAATACATTTTATTTATATAGCGCCTTTCCCATGCTCAAGGCACTTACAGAATATAAGAAAGAACGGCAGGGTATACAGTATATAGCATAGTACAAAGCAAATTAATAAATAAGAAGATTAAGACAGTAAACTCAGAGAAAGCCTAACAGACAACAGAACTGATGGTCCAGCACACAAACATACAGGTTACATGAGCATCTTGACAGAGAGGTAAACTGAGAGAAGGGTCATAAAGTCAAGTAGAGCTAAAAGCCTTCCTGAACTGACGAGTTTTAAGTTGTTTTTTAAAAGAATTCATGGAGTCAGCTGACCTGATTAATTTCGGTAGGTCATTCCAGAGTCTGGGCGCTATACAGCTGAAGGCCCTGTCACCCATGGAGTGTAGATTAGTGTGGGGCACAACAAGATTGCCAGAATCAGAGGACCTTAGTGGACGGGCAGGCACATAGTGATGGAGAAGGTCACTGATGTAGTTTGGCGCGAGGTTATTTAAGGCTTTATAGGTTATTAGTAGGATTTTATATTCGATTCTGTAAGACACAGGGAGCCAGTGAAGCCGAAGCAGGATGGGTGTGATGTGCTCGCTGCTGCTGGTTCGAGTAAGGACTCTTGCAGCTGAGTTTTGAATAAGCTGGAGCTGTGATATAAGATTAGAAGGGGCACCTGCCAGCAGCGAGTTACAATAATCTATGCGGGATGTGATAAAAGACTGGACAAGTTTCTCAGCATTAGAAAAGGAAAGGAAGGAGCGAACACGGGATATGTTACGGAGGTGAAAGTAGGAAAGTTTCTTAATGTGATTTATGTGAGTGGAGTAAGAAAGGGAGGAATCAAAAATGATACCAAGATTCTTTGCAGTAGAGGCAGGTCTGATGAGATCACCACCAAGATGGACTGGGAAGGAGCTAATTTTATTAAGCTGCATTTTAGTCCCAATTTGCAGGAGTTCAGTTTTGTTGCAGTTTAATTTCAAAGAGTTCTGCTCCATCCAGGTTTTAATTTCACTAAGGCAGGTTGTGAGCTGAGAAAGCTCTGAGGAAGTTCCACTTTTAACATTGAAGTAGAGTTGAGTATCATCTGCATAAAAATGATAGCCCAGTCCATAGCTACGAATAATATGGCCAAGGGGGAGCATATAAATACAGAAGAGAAGAGGGCCAAGGACAGAGCCCTGAGGAACTCCTTGTGTGACTGGCGCCGAGCTGGATCTGCTGTTACCAAGACTAACAAACTCTTGTATATCAGTCAGATAGGACTTGAACCACTGGAGGGCAGTGCCAGAGATACCCAGCATGTTCTCCATTCTAGACAGTAGAATTTCATGTCTGACAGTGTCAAATGCTGCACTGAGGTCTAATAGAATTAATATGCTGGTTTGTCCAGAGTCTGCTGCCATAAGCAGATCGTTGGTTACCCGTAGCAGAGCAGTTTCACAGCTGTGCTGCACCCTGAAACCAGACTGAAAGGGTTCCATCAAATTATTAGACGATAAGTAATTGGTGAGCTGGGAAGCTACAACACGCTCAAGAGCTTTTGACAGGAAAGGTAAGTGGGAAATAGGCGGAAATTGTTAAGATTGTCAGCATCAAGACCAGACTTTTTTAACATTGGGGTTACAGAAGCGATTTTAAAAGTGGCGGCACAGAGCCAGTGTCAAGGGATGAGTTTATTATTGTTGTAACAGTCGGGATTATGGCTTGAAGGCAGGATTTAAGTAGTGTGGTGGGGATGGGGTCCAGTACACAAGTAGTCTGCCTCATGTTACAGAGCAGGTTATTAACAAACGCAGATGTGACTGGTGAGAACTTAGAGAAGGAGCTGGATGGAGTGGGAAAACAGGGAGAGATATAAACAGATGATGTATTTACGTTAGTTGAATTATTTAGATCTTTAATTTTGTTACGGAAAAAGTGGATGTAGTGGGTGTTCTTAGCAGCAGTTAGTGCTTCTCTGTAAGCTCTTTGGTGGTCAGAGAAAGCCTGGATGTGCACAGTGAGGCCAGTCTTACGTGACATTCTCTCAAGGCGTCGGCCAGCTGCTTTCATAGATCGCAATTCTGAGTTATACCAAGGAGCTGAACGTTTAAAGAAAACCTCTTTATGTTTTAAAGGAGCTGTTTTATCTAACTTTTATATAACTTTTATATAACTTATCCCCACCTTCCCTTCTATATCTATAACCTCAGGCAATTAGATGTAGTAAAAGACAAGCAGGAGTTAAGTTACACATAAAATAATGTATTACTGATAATATTCATAAATAATAACAAAATGCAAAGTACATTTGAATATTGGCAACCATACAACCTGATAAAATGGTGATGTGTAATTCAGGTGGCACACAGACTTGTAGTTACTTAAAATGTCTCTAGTTAAGGCATCGTTGGTGCTCAGCTTTCAGCCACATGTCTGTTCAATATGGCTGCTGAGCTGTGCTCTTCATTGTGTTGTCTTCATCATCACAGGTTAGTAAGAGATGCTTCTTCATCATATGTTGGTCAGAGAGAGAGAATGCGGTTCAGCAAGTACATTTATAGATGTTCTCTCCAATTCCTAGAACCAATAGGACATCATGGTACTTAAGGCCTCTGAGACAAGCCAATTCCAAACAGCCATATCTCAGACCAATGGGAGAAATAGTACATTTAACACCTCAACCCCCAAGACCATATGTTAAGCTAACCTGGCTTTGTGTGGGGGAAAACTGGTTTAAGACACATCCCCCCAAATCCTGTCATAAAATTACAAAGAGACAGTCGTAAAAGGGGGGTGGGGGGAAGGCAAACATGAATACCTCTAAATTACATTGGTTTGCCTAAATTATAAATAAAGGCATACAAAACATTTATCAAGTTATATGCAAAATCCTACATCACAACACTCCACCCGATGAATGTTTTGTACAATGTCTTTATAAACAATGTCTTTAAATTGTTTAAAGTCTGATGCATAACTTGTGCATTGATTGGCAGTATTTGCTCTCCCAGTGTTAAAAGTTGTCCGTGACCATTTGTCCATTACATATCTTCTTTATTTCAAAGACAATCTGAAGAACTTGGAAGCGCTCCCGATGACTTGTATCTGCTCCAGCTTGCGTCAACTCTTTCTGCAGTCTTCATATGTCATCAGATCTGGTGGTTCAAAATGAGACAAGTCCACACCTTCCACTAAACTAGCCCACTACAATTTAGTCTATTGTGTGAATTTTTAATCTGTACTTGTTCTCTGTCTAACTGCTAATTAGACCCCTGTCCCAAACTATCTGTTTAAGCATATGCAGCTGTACAATTAACATCAAAATTTGAAAGGTAACATGCCACAGGTGCCAGTACAACCACTTCTGCCCAAGTGACAGCCATGTGCCACTGCATAAACTGTTCACAAACCAACATTTGTGGCCCCTCTGCACACATTTGGGGTTGACTTAGTTGCCTCTTGTGCTTTCCTACCCATGGTGCAACTCTTGACTGCCATCAGCCTTTACCAGTATAGGCTGGCATCACCACCATGAGACATCAAAGCTATGCAACTCTCATCATTCCCCCCGTAGGCCACCCCTAGAGTTGTTTGCTCACCATATGCATACTCATTGTGCTAAACACCTCGGTTCAGAATTGGCCCACTGGTCCTGTGCCTGTACCACAGCCGACAATCTCAGCAGGGCTTCCATATTTTCCCAATTAGACTATACCTAAACATAACCCATATGTGTTGCAAATGTATCAGCTGCACCTGCTTTCCTGAAAAGTTCACCAATTTGCTCAGTATACATTATATTAATTATCCCACTTAATTAATTAATACCCAGAATGTACTACTTTATGAGCCCAAAATGAATCCCCTTATTTTGGCATTCCTAACTGGTTTGTTCAGTTTCCACCCCTTGGAATATAAATTTGCTGCAGTAATGAACAAACCTTTCCTTTTAAACTATAGCTATTGTGACTAGTCCCTATTATTGCATGACTTGTGGACTTGTTACTCACTTAAACCCCAGTAAGTGTCTTTTCTTGCTGTCTCTTCAGTTCTTCTTCATGTCTTTGTCTTTGTCTTTGCTGTTGTCTTTTCTTCATTCTGCTATGTAGGCAGGTCTGCAAAATGGAAGGTGACAAAGCAGTTTCTGTCCATCTCATTTTCTTGGCTTCGACCTGGTGCCAAAACTCAAACTTTGCTTCCAGGCATTCATTGGAACAGCTTGGCACTAGTGCCACGCCACTCCAATGTGCCAATGGTAACCCGATCTCCTGCATGGATTTTACTCTGCTAATTGCCTTCACTATTTATTACCTGCACCAAACCAAAGTCCATAAAACCTTACAATAGAAGTAGCACTATTGCAAAGGCCAGAAAATTGAAACAGAAATAACTGTTTTCCCTTTCCTGTCTTCCTGCTACCCTTCTATTTTTTCATTGCCTGTGTGTCCTTTTTTATTGTATGGTAACTGCTACCGAAAGTGTGGGCTGAAGCCTCTCCAGAATCCAAGTTCTAAATCCAGCATTGCCTAAAACTGACCTGTGTTCTTTACTAAAGACCAGCTCACTTTTCTCCATTTTATTGCATGGAGAGTCATAGGCTGTCTTTTTGAACAACTGGTCAGTCAGGTTTCAATTACTGAACCCTAAGTGTGTGTGCTTTTAATTACTGCTGGCCCTAGCACAGCTGTTAGGACCTTCACACCCCTGTGCATTCCTGGCTTGCTGAGCTTGTAGCTTCCTGCTGCACCATCCCCATCCTTTGTTCTTTGGCTTGTCCTGTTTCATTCAAACCAACTCCTAAACTGGTGCACTTTCTTTCCAACTCAGCCATTCTTGCACTAGCACATTCAGACCTTTCACACACAAGCACTTGAATTCCTTTCATTTCCATTGTTCTTTGTTTTAATTCCACACTTTCTTTACTCAGTATCCAAGCCAATATCCAGTTCATGCCCTCTAGTCAACAATTGCCATTCACACTCACCAGCTCCTCTGCCTTCTATCTGATCTCTTTGTCCTAAATCAAATTTCAATGCAGCACTGGTTACCTTTCCTAACAGTGGTGAAATATCTATCAGTGTAGCATGCTCTTTAAATACTGGACAGGCCTCAGAATTACTTGGAGATTGTGGTGCAGTGGAGAATAAAGGAAGAAAACACCCTTGCTGTTTTCCTTCCTTTCATCTCTCTCCTTTTCCTCACACTCACATTCCCACTCTTTATCTGAGCACATCTGTCTCATGTAAGTCACCCACCCATGTTTTAGGGTTCCAGTCCGATCTGGTTACTATTGCCCTAACTTTCACCATGGGCGGTTTACATTTCTTTTTCCACTTCTTTCACTGCTTTCTACTTTAGCAGGGTGTTCTACATGCTAACACTTCACAATTATCACACCAACTGTTACATCTTTCAAAACTCTCACTCAACATTCCATAACTTTCACTTTCATTCACTTTGCTATTTTCTTCCTTATCATGATCTTCCTTATTACCAATAATACAAGCTAGTAAACCTCTTATAACAGCAGCTGTCTTCTTTAAACCTGATCTCTGTTTTCTTGCTTTTAATCCTTCCAGCCCCTTCCATTTTGTGGCACACTCAGCTCAGCTTCTGCTTTCTCTACCTGAACTACAGGTTTCCTAGCTTTAGCCTGCTGCCTCTGCCACTCCACTGGAAGATGGCTGACTTTATAATGAACTTAGGCATTTCTAAGTCTACAATTTACTCTAATACAATTTGCCAAATTCGTTATGGGTTGGCCTACTTTTGCCCCTGTAAGCAAACATACACATACATACACAAAGATTCTAAACGAATAAGTACCGTATGAATGACGAATGCATGTCCCATCACTCCCTAGCACTTTAACCACTTAAATGCCGTATGAATGACGCATGCATCTTTCACCACTCCCTAGCACTTTAATTAGGGACTCACTACCACCAGTACTAACAAACATGCGGGTGTCCTTGTGACACACATGAAGTCTCTACACTTTGTTGGTTATATTCCATTCAGCAACCAAACAATGTTTTACTTCCACCACATTTGTACACTGGGTGCCCTAAAATTCACATACATAAACAAACACATACATCAAAACAGTATTTGCAAACAGGGTGCAAAACTTGGTTACCCCAAAATCCTGCCGACTACAAATTGTTTTATCTTGGTAGAGTAATATATATATTGCTCTACTTCCCCTATTGTATTATTAATATGTAGCCTTAGAATGCCTAATCTCACAGACTTACCACTGTATATAACTTATCCCCACCTTCCCTTCTATATCTATAACCTCAGGCAATTAGATGTAGTAAAAAGACAAGCAGGAGTTAAGTTACACATAAAATAATGTATTACTGATAATATTCATAAATAATAACAAAATGCAAAGTACATTTGAATATTGGCAACCATACAACCTGATAAAATGGTGATGTGTAATTCAGGTGGCACACAGACTTGCAGTTACTTAAAATGTCTCTAGTTAAGGCATCGTTGGTGCTCAGCTTTCAGCCACATGTCTGTTCAATATGGCTGCTGAGCTGTGCTCTTCATTGTGTTGTCTTCATCATCACAGGTTAGCAAGAGAGATGCTTCTTCATCATATGTTGGTTAGAGAGAGAATGTGGTTGAGCAAGTACATTTATAGATGTTCTCTCCAATTCCTAGAACCAATAGGACATCATGGTACTTAAAGGCCTCTGAGACAAGCCAATTCCAAACAGCCATATCTCAGACCAATGGGAGAAATAGTACATTTAACACCTCAACCCCCAAGACCATATGTTAAGCTAACCTGGCTTTGTGTGGGGATCAAACTGGTTTAAGACACATCCCCCAAATCCTGTCATAAAATTACAAAGAGACAGTGTAAAAAGGGGTGGGGAAGGCAAACATGAATACCTCTCACCAATTACTTGGTTTGCCTAAATTATAAATAAAGGCATACAAAACATTTATCAAGTTATATGCAAAATCCACATCACAACAACCCCATAAAGAGAAGAAACTTGCTGATGGAAATGATTACACATTATATGCAAATATACCAAGAAAGGCTCATGGTGGTTCACATTTTGTATTTAACTTATAATAAATTCCATTAGGATTAAGATAAAGATTCAGATACAGCGTTGCACCTAATAATTTTTGTGGTGGGCTTCAGCTCTCTCACAACCCTGCCCTGGATAAGCAGGTGAGGAGGTTGGATGTGTGGATGGGTTCAGTTACCTTACCTGTAAAGACACAGATTTTCACAGGGATATTAAAAAAGACGTAATAAAAATGAATAAATAAATAAACACAGTGGGATACGACTCTACACATTTATGACTCTTGACACTGACATCCTTCATTTAATTTGAAATCAAGGACATTTCTTTATCTCCTAAATCCATCTCATCGTGGCTATGAGCACATGGCTGTACATCATAAGGACTCAAACCATCAGCACTGATACTGTCGTCACGTTATGAAGTCCACACACACACTGCAGAGCTCATTCTGCTCCATCTTCCTTAACTAGAATTGAAATCTCTGTTTATCATACTGTGTTGTAAAACTAAATGTTTGTCACCCTTCTAAGTAAAGACACATTTGATCTTAATACAGTCCTGAAGTAAAACAAACTCTTACGTAATGTTCTCAATATCGTTAAAGTATATGATATGCCTTAGTAGTTGTGGTTTATTGTTTGTTCTTCATAGGTATTGTGCCTTCACCTAATGCAATACATAAAATATGCAGCATGTACAGTTAGTCATATTTTGAAATGTTCCTGATTGTTAAACTGTTAAGTTTTACTTTGTAAGGGCAAATGTTGAGCAGATGTGTCAAAGTCTAAGGAGGATGGACTGGGATAAGCGTTTGAGTGTGGAGACAGTCGAGGAGCAGTGGTGCAGGTTTAAAATATTTTACATGTAATGCAGGACAGATACATACTGACATTTGGTATTAGTAGGACATTTAAAAAACTCCACAGTGGGTTAATAAAGAGTTAAAAAAGAAGCTGCAAAGGAAAAATACAGACGAATAAAACATATAAGACTAATAACTCAAAAGTGAATCGTAGGGTGTATGAGAACACAAGGGCAACCATTAAGAAGGATATCAGGGAGGCTAAAAGACACTTGGAGAGGAATATAGCAGATAAGGTGAGAGATGACCCTGAGAGATTCTTTCAGTATTTTAGTAGTAAAAGAACAGTCAAGGAGGTCAAGTTCATCAGGAATAGTGAAGGGAATTTAAAAACACAGACAGTGAAATAGCAGATGCCTAAACTTGCATTTTTCTGAGGGTCTTCTGAGGAAGTGGATAACCTCACAGGGTAACAGGGACTACTAAGGAGGTACTGAGTGAGTTGGAAATTGTAGAGAGAGCTGCTCAGATTAAATAGGTAAAAATCACACTAATCCAGGAACAGATAATATTGACTCTTGAGATCTTAAGGATGTTAGCGAGTGCAGATATAAACCCTAGATGCATTATTTTAGTATGTTCACTTAAGTAGAATAAGAACATTAGTACCTTCAAAAGCATCTCAATCTCTCTCTCTACAAACACAGATAATATTTTTATTTACTTTAGAGAATCTGTTTCGTTGTATTTTGTGATTATCAAAAGAACATTTTCCTTAAAACTTTTAGTGCTTTTCAACATCATGTCCCACTACACAAGGCAGGCTGGTGTGTTGTCATCTTTAATTTTCATTAGAAGCTGCTGCCCCTCAGACAGGCATTGACCTGGGGTACATAGAATTCTCTCAGACATTTGTGCCCATCCTGTCAGTCTTCTTTCTCCACATTCATCAGTTCCTCTTAGCTTAGGTGGGCTGCTTTTGTCCTCCCTCATGCATTTCATGTCTTATCTCATTTTAATGTCTGGTGGCACAACTCTCCTTCTTGTTATTTATTTTTTCTCTGGTAGGTAACTCTCAGCACTCTGGAATCAATTTTATGCATTTTGTTTTAAGCATTGTAAAACCAAAAAGATGGCAAAACCATCAAAACATTTCGATATACAACAGTGACAGTACAGATGATAACATCACAAAGAGCCAGTTTCTTTCAAATATGTCTGTTTATTTTTGTTGCTTCGGTTTTGCTGCTGATGCTCTCCTATTGTGATAAATGCCCCAGACAAGGTCCTCGCTTCTCTTCATCCCTGGTCTTGGCCTTTCTATTCTCATGTCTGCTGGCTGTGGCTCTTTTGTAATATTTAATCTTTCCTGGTCTTTGATAATGTTCTCATTTTTCTTGATTCATTTGTTCTTTTTCTTTAATTATTCCAATGACAAATTTTAGGCTGACCTAAGATGTCTAATGAATGTGATGTCTAGATTCTAGTTTTCTGTGTGGCCTCCTGGCAAATCTTTTAGTTGTAATTTCTGGATTTCTATATAAAAGTAGCAGTACATGGCCTCCTTTATCTTCAGTTCACCACTGACTGTATTCAGTCCTCTTGATTTCTTGTTCAAGTTGCAGTTTTGTGGCCTCTGTTCCACTGTCCATCTAGATTGTCACTAATTTGAAGCAAGTCCTTCTTCCTTCATCTAAAGACGTTGCACTATCAATACTACCATCACTTACATTAGCACAGAGGCAGGCAGTTGTCACCTTTTATCTTGATGTACGGCTAGTATGAAGGATTTTTGGGTCCTTTACTTATGTGATGGCTGGGACATCCCTCTACAGAAGAAAGAAGCCGGTTCAGGGTATTACATCCCGGATGCTACATGGCAGCTCCCTGATGGAAATGGTTCCTGGACTTCAGAGGGCAGCATGGGACATGGAGTCCATCTTTCAGCCCTAGTATGCGCCGGGTGCCGCCAAGGAGCTCACCAATAACCTGGGGATTTTTACACTACGCCACCGAAGTACATTGGGGTCATAAGGACGTAAGCCCGCAGTACTTCTTGGGCACTTGACTTGAAAGGTGTGGTATTGACCCAGAGAAGAAATACTTCCAGGTCATGGACTTAAAAGGATTCTGGGAAGCCCAGCAGACCGAGCCGGAGTTGGTGGGAGTGTGATGGAGCTGCTGGAATTGGAGGATTGGATTTGTGTTGATTGTTGTTATTATTATTATTAGAATTGTGAGGTGGAGCTTTGGGCACTTTATTAAGAAAATAATTAAGAGAATCTTCTTTTGCCTGTAAAAGTGTGTCTTGGACGCCTGACTGGTGGGTTCAACGGGCTCATAGAACGCTATATTCCATATGCCTATAGTCGGCAGGATTCTGGCCATCTGTTTGGTCAAAACCTTTGAATTTAACGTGACAGAACCCCAGACAGCTGACACACAAAACCGCCAAACCCGCTTTGTCCATTCGTCATGGGAAAAAGAAGACGACAAAGCCGACCGATAATGCGGAGAAAAGTCAATGTCATCGGATCGGAAGACATTTTTCTGGGTGCCGATAACAAAGACGAAGATGTGCGAGGAAGGGATTGACAACATCTTTAAAATAACCCATTTTGTCCCCTGCTCATACCTCTATAGACGATGTGCACCGAGGTCATAATTAAAATGGCAAGCCTTCCCAAAGATGGTTGTATTAGCCGAGTGGAACCGGAAGACATCCGCATGAGATCGGACAGCCTAGGACACATGACAAGCCCTGATGCATTATGGTAGGTGAAGGTCAGCGTCGTTCCATAGGTGAGGTCGCTTCCGACGGAACCGAGCTCCTGAAGGGGAAGGGGAGGTGAGCTAACACCAGCCACAAATAAAGAGGGCCGGATAGGACTGATCGGTCCGCCGCTAAATTAGAAAAAGGCGGATCACAGTCGGCCGTTGGCACAACCAGGACCTCTGTTATGTGGAATTCAAATCCCAAAAGGCTGTGCAGACCCAATGGCTAAGCTGGAGGGCGGGTTTTGAAAGCCACGAGCGTGCCTCCAGCTGATCAGGAAAAGACTTTAATGTATGGACCTTGAAAATTAATAGAACCCGTCCAAAGCTTTTACAGATCATCACATCGATTAAAAGTAATCAGAATTGGGAGCGATGGCGAGGCACCTCTGAGACGAGTGGAAGAATATTAATGCGCCACGATGGAGGCTCCCACAGAGGTCTGATTTGGCGGTACTGGTGAGCATATCCGTACCATACATGAAGCGGGACGCAGATCACAGGATCGCGAGTGCCAGTATCGGCTGCCAAGTGGTCCGCCCACAGTTGATCGGGAAATAATGACCGAGTGCTCGATAGAAGGGTGGGGCCATCGGAGCAGTGGAATAGTGCTGGCATGAGTGACCTGGACCAAGACATTGGCCTCGTCATACGTAAATCAAAAAGGGATGCAGATAGTAAAGGGCCTCTCTTATCCATAGAGAGACCCAAACTGTGAGCAAGCTCCCAGATTGAAAAGGAGACCCTACAGGTAAAACCGGGAGCTCTGGACAAAGAGAGAGTATGAGGGGACGCCACTGCGTGGGAGATAGTCTGCCCCAGATGGGCAAAGGGCTATGCAGGAGTTCCCGGACTGCTTCCAGTCCCACAGGACAATTCAATATGGGAGGAGGCAATGTTATGAATGATCAGCTGGGCCACCTTTGGAGAAGCTGTCCAGGGAAAACCCGGGGAGGTTATAAAAGGAAAACAGAAGTGCTGTGTTTTCCCGTTGTTCTCCTGCTCTTGTTTTTCGTGGACCCATGGCCCGGGTCAGCGCAGACATTTCCCCCGGGCTGGCAGCATCGCATTATAATGCTCTGCTGGACGCCCCACAGAAGAAAGCAGGGTTTCGGGGCATTACATCCCCTGAGATGTTAGATGGCAGCTCCTGGATGGAAATGGTTCCTGGATTCCTGGGGGCAGCATGGGACATGGAGTCCGTTCTCTTCAGCCCTGTTTGCCGGGGTAACCAGGGGAGCCACCAAAAACCCCGGGATTTTAAGATTAGCACCCGGAAGTATTTTTGGATCACGAAGACTGAAACCCGCAGTACTTCGGGCACTGACAAAGATGGTATTGACCCAGAGAAGAAATACTCCGGGTCATGGACTTTAAAAGGATTCTGGGAAGCCGCAGACGGAGCGGAGCACTTAAAGAATCTTCTTTGTGCTTTTAAAAGTGTGTCTTGGACGCCTGACTGGTGGGTTCAACGGGGTGCTAAGAGCCCTATATTCCACACTTAATATAAATGAAGTTTCTGTATTTGACGCCTTATGCATCTTATACAACGATATAATAACACCTCCATAATTATGTAGGTGTCATCAAGACTTTGAGCTTGGTTCATTTCAGTCCCCCACAACATTCCTTCATTTTCACCCTACAGCTTACTCCTTCTTGGTTCTAGCGTGAATTATTATGTGGTCTTTTTAAAACCCTCGTGGAGAAACGCTTTACACATTCAAACAGTCATGACACTTTACCAGTGTGAAGTCTTTTATGGACATGAAGAAACTCTTTGAGAATGTTTACCAAACTCAGGAAAACAATAAGGTTTCTCTTTTAATGGTGGAGTCTTAATTTGTAACTGAAATTAATTAAAAGTAAGAAACCTTTACCACGTTAGAAAGCAAAAAGGTTTCAGAATGATTCTAAAACCCGCCGTTAAGGGGAAAACATCTTCTTTCACAATGGCAGAGCAGTGTGGGATTCTTTTTTTTTTTTTTTTTTTTGAAATTTTATTAATTTATTGAATCATTCCATACAAACCAACATTTACAAAAAGTGGATTGAGAACAAGTCGACTTCCACCCTGAGAGAGCGATTAAGGAGAAACTTAAGGTTTGTTAACATACCTAAATTGATGAGTTTGATAAGCCAATAGAATGAATGGAAAGAAAAGAAATCAGAAATAATTGCTTCCTCTGTGCTTAAGAGCTTATTTTAAAATATTACTGATTAGATCCTGCCATGTTTTGAAAAAAATCTGTACAGATCCTCTAACTGAGTATTTGTTTTTTTCCAATTTCAAATAGTATAAAACATTGGTTTCCTACTGACTTAAAAAAGGAGAGTTTGGATTCTTCTAGTTTAGCAAAATAAGTCTGATGCCAAAAGTGGTGAATGAAATCACAGTTTGTTTTGTTCTTCTCACAATAAACCCATCTGGAAGAACACCAAACACAGCTGTTAATGGGTTAGAGGGGCTGACACAAGGCTGTCTGAAGGTGATTAAAATTTTGGTCCAGAATGATGTTAATTTGGTAGAACAGAACATGTGACCAGTGAGGCTGCGACTTGATTGTAGCATTGAGTTTGGGTCCTGCCCTGGAAACTTTTTTGAGGCTTTAGGCGAGACAGATGTGCTCGATATATAATTTGAGTTGAATAATTGCATGCTTTAGATATGGAGCCTAGTGAATTCTCTGCATTGCGGTTCCACTTTTCTGATATTTTAAATTTGGGAAATTTTTTTCCCAGTGTCCTCTTGGATCTTTTATATATTGCAGAGATGGTGTCGGGAGCCCCTGAAATTGGGGGCAATATTTTCAGCAGTGTGGATTCTATGCGACCTAAGATTGGGGTCACAGGTGAATCTTTTGCACACTCACTACAGCAATCTAGCTTTGCTCCAGTACGCCCAGTGTGTCGATGCTGCTGAAAGTGCCATTGGGGGAAATGTTTTAACACATTCAGAATATCTATTGGGCTTTTTTTCTGTGTTGATTCTGATGTCTGTGGAAGTAAACCGGAGAAAACAGCTGGCCAAATTCATTTCCACACTTTTTTCTCTTAGTCTCTCTCTCAGCATTCATCTACCCACACACTGTTTTGTCCAAATCCTCCCCCCCTAACATCACCACTACTGCATCCTCCATCATTCTTGTCATTGTTTTGAAATTTGCCTCTACTTTTCTTTCCCTCTCTCCCCCCGTATTCCCTTAGCTTGATGTTGCCACCGACACTCTTCTTTTTTCTTCATGCCTTTTCTTTCTTTCTTCTTTGCTTTTTGTCTCTGAACTGCACAACGTGTCTCCTTGGCTGTACAATCAGCCAGTCTGTTCCCACAAATAAGGACAAGAAACAAAAGAATCACTCAAAAAAGTGACCTGTAGGAAGGTTGTTAGAAAAGGCAGGCAAACACTCCCTCCTACTGCAGGAGGGAAGACCCCCGAACATTTTTTTTTTTTACAGTTCTTCTCAATCGTTTTGTACTTTCTTGAAAATAATTTACGTTTGCAAACAGTATGCACTTCCCAGAACAATATGTGCAAACCTGCAAACGCAAATCATTTTCTAAAAAATGCTTAGTTTATGGCTCAAAGAAATATTTGTGTCAGTAAAACTGTCCGGACATCAGAATGAAAATCCTGCACCATTGTATATGAACAAGATGGTCAAAATGATGAAGATGTTTTCAATAGTATTGTTTGTTCTGAATTGAAATTTTAACAAGGATTTTGGAAAAACGTCTGAAAATCCATAAGGCAACATATTTTCTTGCAGTATAACAATTTCTAAACTACAAAGTTTCAAATTACTGTGTTTACTTTTCAGGATTGATATTAAGAGACTGGATATATGTAAGTAGGATTTGTGGAATATTGTTTGAAAATGCACAAGTGATTGTAAATTTCTTCAATGTCTTCAGTAAGACGTAGTAGAAGTAGTTTTGGTAAGTTACAAGTACAAACAGTAATAAGGGATTGATTATCAGAGACTGGATATGATTCAGTGTTTGTAGGCTGTTCTTTACTGTATTGTACAGAAATTTGTTACAGTAACATAGTTATAAAGAAAAGAATGCCTTTACAGCAGCAAATTACACAAATGAAAAATTGCAAATGAGCAGGGGAAACACTCCATAGCACATAGTCGAGGGGCACAGCCGACCCCTTTTTTACACATCCTGAAGTTTTTTTAGTCTGTCAGGCCACAGATTCTTTTCCTCATCACAGCGGATATTCTCCCTAGCATACAGCGTGACAAGCCCCTCTGGAATGACGGATCCATCCTCTGCAGGAGGCCATATTTATCTGTCCACATGCTGCATTCATGGCATCCAACAAGCTCATCTGGGTATGGGCTGATGATCATAAACCTTCCACCTCCAAGCAGTAAACATTTCTCAAATGGATTAAGGAAGTGCTTCGGGGGGGAGAAACCCACAATCATCCTGTCATGATTTGTAAACTACTCGGGTGGTGTGTGAGCGGGCAAAAAATCGCATTATCACAAAAGATCCACATAGTTTGGGAGATCATTCTGGATGAGACCCTCTTGTTTTCAGGTATAAGATCTCTGTCAAGGGGGGGCCCGAAAGGTCATCGGAGTTGTGTGTGTAAAGGGGCCACAAGGTGACTATGAGTGAGCACACCGATGTCAGAGATGGCAGCACACCTGGCGATGTGTCCTCCCCGCTGGCCTGGGATATCAGCAGTAGCTCTGTCACCAGTGAGTTCCTCTCACACCTTCTGCCTTAAGTCAGATTGAAGCCCACCTCATCAACATGTAGAAATTATGAAGGGTTCCCTAGTCCTGATCTGTTATACACTATACAGCAACAGAAAACAATAAAACATAATTATAATACAAACTGAATGAAAATGTTATTTTGTTTGGGAGTATTTTTGGACAAAAATATTTAATCAAATAGATGCAAACCTGTTCAGATTTACTTACTTTATTGTATTATGCAGAAATGTAACGAAGTTGTACTGTTTACTGTAGATTAGTAGGATATTAATATTTTACCAAACATGTTGGTGGCCAGCTCCTTTACTCTGTCATCATTTCTTTCAGATGAGACCCGGTAGGTTTGTTTCCTGCTCATTTGGTGTTTTTTCAGCACTCTGTCAGTTGTTAAGACATTTACAAAGGGGATTGTCTCAAATACGTTGTTGTCTTCAGTCACAGCTCTCTGGTTCTCCTGTAGTCAAATGGCGTTATTTGGGAAACCCCTACGGCAAAATGCCTCCTTTTTTGAACAGTAAAAAGATGCCTTGCGTGAGGTAGTCTTGTAGTCGGGTTGGACAGAATTGTAAAATGAAGAAAATACATACAGTAAATATACTAGGGATAATACTACATAAAGAAAATATACAGAAAAGCAAGTTACCAAACTCCGGGTTTGAATCTTTTTCAGTAAACATATTTTTCATGAAGATCCACCTGTTCTGACGAAATGTTTGTATGACTGAGGACACAGCAGGTCACCCAAATTTGGCTGTACCTTCAACCAGCCTCAGCCATTGTGAGACCATACTGATAATGTAGTCCACAATGGTGGTCCTTCTCATCAGGGAAAACCCTGTGTACTCAGCCTCTCTTCTCTATCCTGTTTTGTCTTCCCTTTTTCTTCCGCCCAGCATCCTAACTCATCTTCTTCAAGGCTGCTGTGCCTGTTCATTAGCTTGTGGTTGGTCCATTATCATGTAGGAAAATGTTTCAGTAATCTGTGTTATGCTTATATAAATAAAATAGATAGATAGATAGATAGATAGATAGATAGATAGATAGATAGATAGATAGATAGATAGATAGATAGATAGATAGATAGATAGATAGATAGATAGATAGATAGATAGATAGATGGAAAGACGTGATAGGGTTTGAATATTAGCAGCTGGAGATCCAAAGTGAGAAAATGAATCCATAAAAGTAGTTTTTTTCCTGAGCTTTCCCCCCCCAAAGAGCCTTCTTCAGAGGATAATGTTTAGACTTTAAGAATAAAAGGCAAATATATAGCAAAATTAGGGGGGGGTGGGTAGGTCAGTGTTTGCGGGGGGGTTTTATACCATTTTATTTATTATGAATATTTTCTTCTTAGTTTGATATTTTTTAATATGCCCAAAATGTCTTTAATGGCGTTTTCATCGATAGTCAAAGATACCAAAGACACCCATTAAACAATCCTACCAAAAGACCCAGAAACCTGCAAACAATTGACTCCAACCGCCCCCATCCCCCGGGAAAACACTTCCTTATCATCAGAGGTTCGAAGGTGCATTTTGCATCCGGGCCATATCAGGCATTAGAATAGCACACAACCTGCAAACAATCTACACACTACCCTTTTTTAATGCTAAAAAAAAAATCAACAGAAAACATAAAACAAGTTTATAGCATTCCATGCAGTTCTTCCCCACAGATACATTGGACAAACATAAAAAAGTAGCAACACGATAAAGGAACTCGAACGCTTAGGAAAAAAAGGACTACATCCCGATCTATAAAATACAAAATCAAAAGACACACATTTAACTGGGACAATGTAAGTGCATCCGGAAAGACACATCCTTTTTTTCCCCATTTTTTTTGTCCCCGCCTTATTCCAAAAAGGGTTAAAAATTTATTTTTTTCCCCAAATTCTACACACAATACCCCATAATGATAATGTGAAAAAAATTTACTTGAGATTTTTTAAAAATTTTTTAAAAAAAAAAAAATTGAGAAAGCCCTTTTCATAAGTATTCACAGTCTTTGCCATGAAGTCAAAAGAGCCAGGGCTCCTGTTTCCCCGATCATCCTTGGGGGTTTTTTTCAGCTTCATTGGGGTCCACCTGTGGAAACAGTTGATTGGGTGAGTAGGGAAAGGCACACACCTGTCATAGAAGGTCCCAAAGTTTACGGTTTGCAGGCACAAAAACCCAAACATGAAGTCAAAGGAATTGTTTGGACCCCGAGACAGGATTGTCTCGGGCAAAAAACTGGGGAAGGTTTCAGAAAAATTTCTGCTGCTTTGAAGGTCCCAATGAGCACAGTGGCCTCCATCATCTGTAAGTGGAAAAGTTCAACAGCACCAGGACTTTTCCCTTTGAGCTGGCCGGCCATCTAAACTGAGCACGGGGAGGGGGCCTTAGTCAGGAGGTGACCAAAAACCCCGATGGTCCTTGTCAGAGCCCGGGGGCCCTCTGTGGAGAGAGGAGAACCCCAGAAGGACAACCATTCTGCGCAACCAAATCAGGTGTTTTAAGAGTGGCCGAGGGAAGCCACTTTTAGTAAAAGGACACAGCCCGCCTGGATTTTCCCCCAAAAAGGCACCTGAAGGACTCTCGACGGAAAAAGAAAATTTTTGGTCTGATGAGAAAAGATTGAACTGTTTGGGGAATGCCAGGCATCACGTTTGGAGGAAATCAGGAACCCATCACCAGGCCAATCCCATCCCTACGTGAAGCATGGTGGTGGGAGCATCATGCGGGGTTGAACTGGGAGACTAGTCGGATAAAGGGAAAGATGACTGCAGCAATGTACAGAGACATCGGGATGAAAAACCCGCCCAGAGGGGTCTTGACCTCAGACTGGGGCCGGGGTTTATCTTCAGCAGGACAACACCCAAGCACACAGCCAAGATATCAAAAGTGGTTGGAAACTCGGAATGTCCTTGAGTGGGCCAAAAAGCCCCCAAATTGAACCGATTAAACATTTCTGGAGAGATCTTAAAAAGGTGAGAACCCCCGCTCCCCTCCAACCGTGGAGCTTGAGAGGTGCTGCAAAGAGGAAAGGGGGAACTGGCCGGATAGGGGCAAGCTTTGGGGATCATATTCAAAAAAACTTTAGGCTGGAATTGTGCCAAAGGTGCATCGCAAAGTATTGAGCAAATGAATACTTATGACATTTCTTTCTCAATTTTTTTTTTTTAATAAATTTGCAAAAACCTCAAAAAACTTTTTCACATTGTCATGATGGGGTTTTCTTTTTGAATTTGAGGAAAAAAAGAATTTAATCCATTTTGGAATAAGGCTGAAAATAACAAAAAAGTGGAAAAATGAGCGCGGGAAAACTTTCCGTGGGGTCGAAAAAAGGCCATACTAAAAGTCAGAGAACTGGCTGAATCTTGAATAAAAGAGAACACCATTAACAGACATTTGGAATAAACCCAGATATGAAATTTGAAGAACATTTTCATAAAAATTTAAAAACGTTATATGAAATTAAATTGAAGGTTCATGGAATTATCTGAACAATTGTACAAAATTTGGGTTAATTGTTGGTTCAGCTGATTCAGATTTGGTTAAAGACCTGAGACAAATTATAATACTGTAGAAATTTTCAGATTTACAAATTAAAAAACAAATATGTAGACGACATGACAACTAGTTCATCTTTACAGAATGACTAAAGCAATGAAATAAAGGTAGATTTTTGAGGGAAGGATCATTAACAAAAGAAACAGATTTTACTAGATCCAAAAGTGAATAGAAAGAAAAAAGCAACAATTGCACAATCAGTTAATGGATGTCAAACATTTGGGGTTTTTTCCAAACAATGAAAAAATTTTCTGTTAGATGTGCACAACTTTAAAAACAAATATGAAGTTTCAAAAGTAGTTTTGAGAATTACAGTTCTGATCTGAGAAAAGCACCAAAACGATTTAGAAAAAAATGTAAATAAATGGCCCAGAGGGGAAGTATAGCTGCGGAGGATCCCTCAATCTCCGTTGAAAGTCAAGTAGCTGATCGCTTTACCTTCTTCTCCTTATTAAAGTTAAAATAATTTTGTTAGACTTGTTTGAAATTTTGTGTTTATGTTTATTCATTTATTTTATAAACCATGTGTATTTTTTTCTCCCCTTTCAATTCTGACTTTCTCAGACGTTTTATTTTCCAGTTTTATAAAGGATGTGTAATATCTAAAGTGGGCAGAAGACGAGATCTGAACCCTGTTGCCAGACCATCGTCTTCAGAGCTGCTGAAGCAGTCCTTTTGGTTTAGAGGATTTAATGGAGAATTAGTGTCAGTCCCAAAATCTGCTGAAAATATTCAAAACCCCAAAAATGGCCATAAGTAGATACCCCATGATAAAATATGAAATAGTACTGTTAATAAAAAAGACAAATTCCGAATGAGGCTCATTTCCCGAACAAGAGTCCATGTCACATTTTTAGTGTCGGTTTTCCCCACTGACTCCCCCTAAGACTGCTTTAGATGTTTATGGATTTTTGTAATTAACGATTTAATAGCTTCCAAATTAATTGGTAATGGCGACAGATTGTCTTCTTGACTGAATCCTTCAGGGAAAGACCATCACGGGCCGGACCACCTTCTGCATTG
>NW_024380564.1:0-8577 GCF_016835505.1 Polypterus senegalus | reverse complement strand
AATGTACCGCTGGGCCAAACGAAGCTAAAGTAAGTCTCATCCGATCAAACCGCAAGTAGTAAGTCTGTAATAGCGAATACGCTATGCTTTGCACTCAAGGGATGGAAGGACAATCCCGAACGCTTTTTTTATAGTAGATTATTGTACTGTACATTTAATTGCACACAACCACTAACCTATGAAGGCACGACCTCAGTAGGAGAGTCTTCAGAGGTGGTGCATATCTTCAGCAGGTGCGCTTGTTGTCTTCAGTGAAGAAGTACTAGGCGTGGTGTCTGGGTGCGAGGCTAAAGAACATCTTGATAGGCAGTGCTCGCTGTCTTTCGTGCGTGAGGAGGCTTTTGTAGGGTATTGCCATCTTTAATCATATCCAAGAGTTTCACCTTCTCCTGGATAGTAAGCATCTTCCTCCGGCACTTAGTTTTATTGTCAGAAGGCTTAGAAAAGCAGCACATTTAGGAGCCATTGGGGCTTAGATAAAGTTCTCAGAAAGGGCATGCGTATGATCGTAAACATGTATGAGAAAAATCACGATAGAGTAGCAGCAAAGTTGAAGTGTGATATAGCTTAGGATCACTGTATATAAAGGATATCGCTGAAAGGTGAAGTTGTTTTTGGACAGAGCATCGAGCAAGGTGACTGCGTATTTATTTTGTCCTGATAGTTTTTAATTTTGTGCATAAAACGGGGTGGCCTTGTTTTCTTCAGGACTCTGTTAAATCTCAAAGACCACAGCATGTATAATATCCATCCATCCATCTATTATCCAACCCTCTATATCCTAACTACAGGGTCACAGGGGTCTGCTGGAGCCGATTTCAGCCAACACAGGGCTAAGGCAGGAAACAAACCTCGGCAGGGCCAGCCTACCGTATGGACACGACACACTAGGGACAATTTAGGATTGTCAATTCACCTAACCTGCATGTCTTTGGACTGGGGGAGGAAACCCACATAGACACGGGAGAACATGCAAACTACACGAGGGAGGACCCAGGAAGTGAATCCAGGTCTCCTAACTGCAAGGCAGCAGCACTACCACTGTGCCACCGTGCCACCCATATATCATATCCTTTATTAGTACTCTGATTTAGATTATTTTCCCTGTTTTGGGTATTCACACCTATGATGTCGGACATGTTTTAATTGTTGCAGTAGTTGACTGCATGCAGCAGCTGCTGCTTATTGTGAGTGCACTGATATGGATGTCAGTCATCACCATGTTGTACAAGGATTAAATGTACTGTATAAACTTAAAATACAAGAAAACTTGTTTTCAAAAAAATCAAAAGCTTACTAAAGACATTGATTTGTTCAGAAAAAAATGAATAAATAAAAAAACAGAATCACTGAGATGGTTAAAGTATCACCCTGTCCATGTGCTTTTGTGCTCATTTTTTCACCTACATTTAAACGGACATCGTTTTTTTTTTTCTGTGGCTTTCTGTCTGCTATTTTCACATATACAGTGGTACCTCGTATCGCCTTAATTCGTTCCAGACCCTTTGACTTATACCAAACAGGACTATACAAAAAAATTTTTCCCATAAGAAATAATGGGAAATGATTAATCCGTTCCCATGAAAAAATCCTATTGCTATTGACATATTATACATTGAGGGGTTGTATAAAATAATTTAAGCACTGCTTAATACTAAAATACAAAAATACAAAAGCAATTAGATGAAATAAATGAAAATTTTACCTCACTTTACTTTTTAATAACATCTTTGTTTGTCACAATTGTAGATACCGTCGTTCTCGGCAAACGGTATGCAACAGCCATGTCCCAGAATCGCATGCCACCTTCATACTTTTCAACAATCAAGTCAAATTTACATGAAAAAACACAAAATCACGTTGTGATGATGCGGGTTTGCTGATGCTCCCATCTCTGCGCGGGAGCCCTTGAATCCTACACCGTCGTAATGTGCCTCACTGCTAACCTCATCGGTAAAGTAAGGGATGGTGAAAAGTGCAAAGTGCTTTATTAAAACAATTAACAAAACAAGGTGTTCAAATTAAAGTGCAGTCTCCAAAGTTCCAATAAATAATCCATAAAATCAGAAGTGAAACGTGGAGGTTAAAACAATGAAAAAGTCCTCTTAAAACAACAAAGTTAAAATAGAGTAGAGCATTCTTTAAAATAAAAAATAAAAACAAGAAGAAGCCGTGCTTTTTCCTGGCGGCCCCTGCTTCCAACAGGGAGTCAGCCTACTTGAGCTGACGTTAACTCTGCCTACTT
Organism: Polypterus senegalus; assembly: GCF_016835505.1. Lineage (NCBI taxonomy): Eukaryota > Metazoa > Chordata > Cladistia > Polypteriformes > Polypteridae > Polypterus > Polypterus senegalus. Next base: position 6,332 of record NW_024380564.1, on the reverse strand, counting down.
CAGCTACTTCGCCGCTCACTCTCTCACTCACTCACTCACTCACCAACCTCCCGCTGTTCTTTATTTTTCCTCCCTTCTAGCCGACCCGCTCTGTTTATCAAGATAAGCAGCCCCAGGAACAATCATGAATGCGGACAGTCCCTCCCATTGCACTTTGGTGAGAACCGCATTATCGCTAATCGCCTGACAACCTTCAGCCACATAACCACCACGCCCTCACCAAGCTGCGAGCGGTGATTATTTATTTCAAAGCTGGACTTTGACAGGAGCTGTGGACCCGCTTTTATCACACACGGAAAGTTCACAGAGAGTTATATCGCGGTTGTTCACTGAATGCTAGCAACTGCCGCACTAACGCCGTGGGCATCGTGGCTTTGTCTCAAGAGGGTAAACAAGGTTAGCACGCGAGTTGTATTCCAAACAAAGGTCGTATACAAGCAAAATGTTTCGTGTCCAAACAGGACGTATACCAAGTTGGACTTATTCCAAAGCAGACGTATCAAAGGTTCCACTGTATATCAATATATACTGAAATTTTGTAAATAGCGAATTGTGTACAGTATTTCATATGGCACAATTATAAGAAAATCTAAACTAAGCACTCAGCAGACTTACTGATTTTAACCTGTAATTAAATTCTTAGTGTACATTTCAAGGGAGACACAGTGCGTGGTGGTAGTGCTGCTGCCTCACAATAAGGAAATCAGGGTTGGTGAACTCCAATGAAGCTGCAGAAACATCTCAAGGATGATCAGGGGAAACAGGATGCACCTGAGCTCAATTTGGAGCTTCATGGCAAAGGCTGTGAATACTTATGTACATGTGCTTTCTCAATGTTTTTATTTTTAATAAATTTGCAAAAACCTCAAGTAAACTTTTTTCACGTTGTCATTATGGGGTGTTGTGTGTAGAATTCTGAGGAAAAAAATTAATTTAATCCATTTTGGAATAAGGCTGTAACATAACAAAATGTGTAAAAAGTGATGCGCTGTGAATACTTTCCGGATGCACTGTAGCTTTTTTTCTGTGGCTTTCTGTCTGCTATTTTCACACTATATATATATATATACTGTATATCAATATATACTGAAATTTTGTAAATAGCGAATGGTGTACAGTACTTCATATGGCACTTAGAATTCAACAAATTTAGCCTTTACATGTCAATTAAATCTCCCAAAAATGATAAGAAAATCTAAACTAAGCACTCAGCAGACTTACTGATTTCAACCTGTAATTAAATTAAATTCTTCTTCTTCTAAGGAGATCGGGGTTTACATCCCAGGTCCTCTCTGGGTGGAGTTTGCATGTTTTCCCAGTGTCTGTGTAGGTTTCCTCAGGTGCAGTGGTTTCTGCCCACGGTCCAAAGATGTACAGGTTAGGTGGATTGACGATTCTAAATTGGCCCTAATGTGCATTTGGTGTGTCTGCCGTGTGAATGACTGGCACCCTGTTCAAGGTTTGTTTCCTGCCTTGTGCCCTATGCTAGCTGGGATAGGCTCTGGCACCCACCTGTGACCCTGCTCAGGACTGAGCGGGTTTGAAAATGACTGGCTGACATTTCTATCCAAAAGACAGAATCGCAAAGCAAGTTCTATTCCCCTCCGCTGAAATGACATTTAAAGATATGACCGTAAAGTTTTAATGTTAGAAGTACATTATGAAGGCTGTATTATTTTTTTTGTTTTAATTTAAAAAATGTTTCATGTACATAAATCTTTTGATGCAAACTGCAACTGTCAATGTTTCTATTAAGTGTCAAAAATGATAAATTTCCAAACACAGAACAAATATGAAAGAAACATCCAGTGTCACCGCTTTGTTTGTGGATCTCTGCTGGATTCCAACCTATGAAAATGTTTTCTTTTTCACACTATTGTGGGGTACAAAATCTGTAAATTTTGTTCTGTATTTTCATTATATTTTGCTCAAGATAACAACAGATGAACTAAATTCAGGACACATCAAAGCATATCATCTTCCCAGACATCACAAAAGACGAAGACATGGCAATGCCTCAGGCTATCAATTACTTTATAACCTGAGAAAAGATGGACATCTGGGACAACAAATAGCAAAATTGGTTTACAACCTGAGAAAGGAAGACATGCCAGTATTAGGCAACATCAAAAAAAGTTTTATTGTTTGGGAAAATGGATGCGTGAATTCATTAATCATATTGATGCAATTTTAGAATAAATATGCCTCATCTGAAGTGCGATATAAGAGGGAGGAAGAAGAAGGGAGAAGGGAACAGAGCAACGTCAGAAGAAGGCACCGGCAACATGCGGCTATTTCCATCTGATCATCAGAAAAGCATCTCATGAATAACTACGAGTGCTAGATCACAAGCCGCTTGCGACAGTCATCAATCTCATCTTTACTTTTTCGTAAGCTTTTTCTAAAGACTATATATATCAATAACTTTCTATCAGTCCTATTTTCTATCATTCTTTGGTCTACTGGTGTTATTAATCCTGTCTAAAAAATCCATGGTATGCTAAACCTTATTTTGTTATCTCTGCAGGCCAAATATGGGAAAACCTGCATGATTTAACAACAACGTCGCTTCTGGTTCCGGCGCCAAAAAAGACATCACTTCCTGTTTCAGGCCTCAGATGACATCACTTCCGGTCTCATCCTTTAAAAGCGGCAACTTCTCTACCACCAGTTCAGTTTAGTCTGGAGCTTAATCTATGCATATCAGTGCTTACTTACCTTTTTGCAGGAGGCAACAATATACGGGTAACTGCCCCAAACCTTTCAGTGTGTTGAGACTCATTCTTTTACACTTTCTATGCTTTGTCTTAATATCTAGATTGATTGAAGTAATAAGGTAGATTTCTTTGAGCACCTGGTGCTGACAGAGATTAGCCATTACCTTTGTGCTGCGAGGTTTATTAAGGGCTGAGGGTGAGAGCTCCACCAAAAAGTAGGGAACAGGACGTAAAGTAAGATATTCTTGTCTGATAAATGGCCTATTGAACCTAATGGCCAAGGATGCTGAGGCTTTGTATGTTTATATGTATTCTTGGAGACCAAAGTAATATTTAGGTCTGAGATATCTTTTAAACATCGTATGTTGTTCGTGCCGATAATAAATAAGTCTCTTGAAGCGCTGAGAGTGTGACAGGTTGTGTTATTCCTAAGGAACTTGTGTGGTTTAAAGTGCCAGAGATTAACCAGCTGTGTGTGTCATTCATAGGGTACGGTGGAGTTTCTGTGTGTATGTGTATAGCTATGTATGCATGTGTTAATCGTAGGTGCAACAGTAGACCAATACGGTAACGAATCTGATGAGTAAACTTATCCCTATGTAAAGGGTAAGTAGAGAGAAATACCATGATAATACACACACCAAAATCCAAATAAACAGAACAGAAGTCAGTGAGATTTCAAACTGTAATTATTATTGTAATTATTAAACTGTTTCCTTCATCAACTCCAAAGTACCTCATACTCATACAAATAAAAATGCATGTAAAAGCAGACAATATCTTTGAGTTGTTAGCATTTACTCCCCCGGGTGGAATTGAAGAGTCGCATAGTGTGGGGGAGGAACGATCTGCTCAGTCTGTCAGTGGAGCAAGACAGTGACAAAAGTCTGTCACTGAAGCTACTCCTCTGCCTGGAGATGACACTGTTCAGTGGATGCAGTGGATTCTTCATGATTGACAGGAGTTTGCTTAATGCCCGTCGCTCTGCCACAGATGTTAAACTGTCCAACTTTACTCCTACAATAGAGCCTGCCTTCTTAACAAGTTTGTCCATGCGTGAGGCGCCTTTCATCTTTATGCTGCCTCCCCAGCACACCACCGTGTAGAAGAGGGCACTCGCCACAACCGTCTGGTAGAACATCTGCAGCATCTTATTGCAGATGTTGAAGGACGCCAACCTTCTAAGAAAGTATAGTCGTCTCTGACCTTTCTTACACAGAGCATCAGTATTGGCAGTCCAGTCGAATTTGTCATCTAGCTGCACTCCCAGATATTTATAGGTCTGCACCCTCTGCACACAGTCACCTCTGATGATCACAGGGTCCATGAGGGGCCTGGGCCTCCTAAAATCCACCACCAGCTCCTTGGTCTTGCTGGTGTTAAGGTGTAAGTGGTTTGAGTCACACCATTTAACAAAGTCTTAAAGTCTAATAGTGCACATCCCTGTGTATGTCACACCAAAAATGACAATTTGACTATGGATGCATGGTAAGCAAGTAACTTAAACAATCTGTAATTATTGTAATAAAGCATAGTTTCTTTAGTAGAGAAAAAAACTTTGAAACCTGTTGACATCAGGCGAATACAAGTTGCAGAGAACAGGCATATTGAAACACATTTTAAAAACTCAAGCCACGGTTAATATGTTATCTCAAAATAGTGAATTCGACGACTAATGAACAAATTACAGTAAATTCGGGTGATTGTGCTGCACACCCTTACACACATATCTGGGAGTGCCGCTTGATGACAAATTGGACTGGACTGCCAATACTGATGCTCTATGTAAGAAAGGTCAGAGCCGACTATACTTTCTGAGAAGGTTGGCATCCTTCAACATCTGCAGTAAGATGCTGCAGATGTTCTACCAGACGGTTGTGGCAAGTGCCCTCTTCTACGCGGTGGTGTGCTGGGGTGGCAGCATAAAGAAGAAAGACGTCTGGACAAACTTGTTAAGAAGGCAGGCTCTATTGTAGGAGTAAAGTTGGACAGTTTAACATCTGTGGCAGAGCGACGGGCATTAAGCAAACTCCTGTCAATCATGAAGAATCCACTGCATCCACTGAACAGTGTCATCTCCAGGCAGAGGAGTAGCTTCAGTGACAGACTTTTGTCACTGTCCTGCTCCACTGACAGACTGAGCAGATCGTTCCTCCCCCACACTATGCGACTCTTCAATTCCACCCGGGGGAGTAAATGCTAACATTACTTAAAGTTATTGTCTGCTTTTTTTATTTTTATTTATTTATTTTTTCATTTTTATTACTATTTAATTTAATATGTTTGTTGTATCGGTATACTGCTGCTGGATTATGTGAATTTCCCCTTGGGATTAATAAAGTATCTATCTATCTATCTATCTATCTATCTATCTATCTATCTATCTATCTATCTATCTATCTATCTATCTATCTATCTATCTATCACATGAGTGTTGAAAAAGGAAAAGAAATAAAGAGTTCAGGAATTGTCAGATGATAAAATTAACTTGTTATATTTTGTCAATTGTTGTTCAGTTGAAATAAGTGCTTAAAATAATTCAGCATGTGTGTCGTCAATATAATTTCAAATCAGTTATTTTTTTGCTAAACACACTGTTGAAAAGTATGATCTTAATTTCAGCATAAGTCTTAACTTGTTCATTTTCCTGTCTCTTTTAAACCTTCCCTGTTTCTCTGCTAAGTTGTATAAGCAGACAGCAGGGTAAGCACTGGCCTTTGAAACAGCACTTGATATTAGAGATCTGGGACAGACAGTGGTGTAAAGTGTGGTGTATAATAACTCAGGAAGGTTTTGCCTGCCTATCACCAAAAAGAGCCCCGTGTAACTGAACTTTAATAGAAATGTGACATTGTATGATGTGAACTGGTGATTGTGGGTGGCCTGGTCAGAAAAAAATAACAAAAACTGTTCTAGTTTGGATTAAATTTCAGACACGTTAGGCATACCTCAAGTTCTGCCTGAGTGTTACAAATAAATCCTTAATTCTTTCAGACAATTTAACTATGATTTTTTTTTTGTTTCATTTATGCTGTTTTATAAACACCCCGCTAGTTTAAAAACAACTTACTTTCCATGAGATTTTGTGAATGTGAATAAGAGATCTAGAACTGCAGCCTGTTCCACAGTTTTTGGGATACAGTTTACTCCACATAATGAAGCTGTTTTGTCTTATTTTCTTGTGACTGAACTGTTCTTCTAAATGTGACCTGTGACTTTATAGTAATATCTGTCTTTTAACAAACAGCATCGCCACTATCACTGAGCTGAGAACTTTCCATTTCCATTTCGTAGGTATCTCCATGTGCATCAAAAACATAAAGTCACTAGAGATTAGCTTTACGGAGGTAACTTCTACAGCACACTTAATCATTACATTGTGATATACTGGGGTGCATCCATTGACTATAGCTGAGAAAAGAAGAAAACTGTACGACCATGATGACATTTATTAAACTACTTTGCTTATCCTGATCTATGACACTAAAATTTTTACATGTAGTTTTGTTTTAATTTACCACTGTGAATTCTAAATTTGGAAGCCCACCAATTGTGTAATGACACGCCATGAAAAATACAATGAAAATGGAAGGTTACTAAATAAATACACTTTTT
>NW_024380563.1:0-18284 GCF_016835505.1 Polypterus senegalus | reverse complement strand
TGTAGGACCGTAATGAAGAGTGCAGAGTAAGAAAGTGGAATTCAACAAATTGTCCAATCTATACTTAAAAGAAGCCCTCACTGACGACTCACTCACCACTCACCACCATCACTAATTCTCCAACTTCCTGTGAGTAGAACCATATGCCATGGCGCAAGCAGGAGGCTTCACCTCTAGCACTGACGCCAAGGTTGATTCCAGAGGGGTGCAATGAGTGTGAAGCCTGATGAGCCCAGAATTAGGCTAAACACGGTTATGACTGTTTTCATTATTTGACAGTAAAACTATTTCTATATATATATATATATACACACACACATATATGTGTGGATGTATGTGTATATATATGATGTATATATGTTAATATATGTGTGTGTATGTATATATATTGTGGTCTTTGGCCGGCTTGTTATCCCGGCCAGTACCCCCAGGCCGCCAGATGGAGCCCTCCTGCAGTATGGAGGTGCCCCAAAGACCAGCAGGAGTCATGGACTATGTAGTTTTATACACGACCCTGCTGGATACCACAGGGCTGCAAGAGGAGCTGCAGGGAGGACTGAAGAATCATTTGTGCCCTATAACCCGGAAGTGCCACTGGAAGAGTGACAACTGGAGTGACGTGCTTCCAGGGTGAGAAGAAGGACTTGTACCTGACCCGGAAGTGATAGAGAGCACATGGACTGGGGACTGGGAACACTTCCAAGTCAGGGTATATAAAAGGACTATGGGAGCTCACAGACTACAAGCTGAGCGAGTGGAAGGGTGGCAACGCATCTGGGAGTGGAGGATTGTATTTGTGATTAGTGATTGTATTTATATGAGTATAGTGGAGGAGAGGGTGCTTTGTGCACTGTGGCATTTAAATAAAGTCGATTATTGGACTTTTACCTGGTGTCTGGAGTCTTGGACAGGGGTTCAATGGAGCGATACAGCCCTAATCTGTCACAATATATGTATGTGTGTGTATATATATATGTGGTTTATATGTATGTATGTTGTATATATATATATATATATACTGTATATGTATGTGATGTATATGTATGTGTATGTATATGTATATGTGTATATGTATATACAGTATATGTTTATATGTGTGTGTGTGTATACATATACTGTATATATGACGGTAACACTCATAACAGTGACAAAACAATTACATTAACAATCATGTCACGTTATTATTAAAATGTTTCTTTCTTTTCATTACTTCTTAACACACTACTTCCGCTGCGAAGCGCGGTATTTTGTTAGTGATTAATAAATCTGAGAATCAAAAGCTTCTAAGAATGTTATATTCCTCCATTATGGAAGGAGTGTTAAAGTAGCCGACCTGCCAGCCTCCAGACAGTTAACCATAAAACAGAGAAACAGCTGCTGAAATCTGAGATGGAGAGTGCAGTCCTGAGCAAACTCGGGTCTACACGTGACACAGACGTAGGCTTAGTGGTCACGGCTGATTCAGTTGAGGTGGGAGTGAAGCCTGAAAGCGGAGCCCTTGGAAAATTCCGTATCCACTAAAACCAGAGGTCAAGGGAGGAATTTACAGCAAATAACAGGCTGATTGCAGCAGGAGTGCTAAGAGAGACACCAAGCATTTGTAACACACCTTCTGAAAGCTGATGGATCAAAATGGAGGTTAGTGCAGGACTAAGAGCAGTCAATGAAGTAGTGCAGGATCGGCCAGCAGATGTCTCTAACCCCACACGCTGCTCACAAATGTTCCAGAGACTGCAAGATATTTTTCAGTCATTGAGCCGTGTGCAGCTTATTCCAGCGTTCTGTTAGTTGAGGCAAATCAGCCACTGGTCACCTTTACATACAGAAAGGCTTTAAACATTCATGGCACATCTTCAGCCGAGTTCTTCAAACTGACCTGGAGATTTAGTTTTAGACAGCACATCAATCCAGCAGGCTATGTGATGGTCTATTGTTCTCCCTATTAACACAAACCAGTCTGAGATTCTTTTAAAAAGTTTTGAAAAACTGTAAAAGGGGGCAAGGGCCAAAAAGCAAAATTTTTAATATTGTGAGCCGAGGATGAGGACGAGAGAAGGCCCTACAGCGGGAGGGAAAAGTGAGGTACCTCGGAAAAGAAGGGACAGATGGGGACATTTTGAGGAGATTTTCATGTACGATTTTAACTTATACGACTGGAATACATTTTAAAATAAACCCCTCTGAGAAAAAATGAAGGCGCAGGGTTACAAAGGGAAAAATCATTTAAATTTGGGACAATTGCTGCTAATGTGCCATTTATCTTTTTTAATGGAGCTGCAAACAGCGCTTTTCTAAAAAGTTTTAAAATAATAATGTTTTAACAGGGATAAACTGAAAGATAATAAAAACCCAGGGGTTAAAAGGATGTGTTAATGTGTTAAAAGTAAAATACTGAGGTGTTTTGAGGGAAATACATTTTGGGTTATTATGTGTGTGTTGTGTTAAAGAGACCCCTGTGCAGGCATGTAAACAAGCATAACTGTGCAACACAAGTCATTTTTGAGAGGATGGGGGAATTGAAAAAATGTGTGCAAAAAATGGAAGTATATTTTTTTTTTTAAATTGTTTAAATTAAAGGAGCTCTTTTCAAAATTTAAAAGAGAGGAATAGGTTGTGGGGGCTCAGATTAGAATGACACTGAATGAGCACCACTTTCCCTTTGTACGGGCCCAGGCTCAAAGGGAGAGGTTTTTTAATAAAAAAAAATCTTCTTCTTTTTTTTGGTCCCTCGTTAGGGGTCACCACAGGGGGATCATCATCTTCCATATCGCCTGTCCTCATCTTTTTTGGACACCCCCCCCTGCATGTCCTCCCCCACCACATCCAAAAACCCTTTCTTAGGCCTTCCTCTTTCTCCTTTTCCCCTGGCAGCCTATTGTTAGCACCCTTCCCCAATATACTGCATCTCCTCCAAAATGTCCAAACAACGCACCGCCTTTTAACTTTGTCCCCCAACTGTCCAACTTGAGCCACCCCCCAATGTCCCATTTCTAATCCATCCATCCTTGTCACACCCAAAACAAATCTTAACAACCCCACCCCAGCCTGTCTCCCCCACTGTCCCCCACCCAAAAACATACTGTGCTGGTCTCACTACCGCCCTGTAGCCCTTTTCCCCGTCACTTTTGCTGATACCTGTTCTGTCAAAATCACTCCTGACACTCTTCCCCCCCCTGCCCCATCTCTTCTTCACCTTCCCAAAAACCCCATTACCTGTATGGGTCACAAGTATTTAAACTCATCCATTTTCAACCTACTCCCTCATCCTCACCATTTCACTGCCCTCCCTATTTCAAAAAGTATTCTGTCTTGTTCCTATTGACTTCACTGCCTCGGGCAGATCTCCACCGCCAGAGTCTCCCAACATGCTCCCTACTATCACGATCAATTATCATCAGAAACACCAGTCCAGGGGCCCCTTGTCTAACTCGCTGTCAACCTGCCCCATCACCATTGAAAAGAAAGGGCTAGCCCCACCCCGATGTAATCCCCCCCCCACCTTGAATGCATTGTCACCCCACCACAGTCCCACCATTGTCAACCCCTCGAAATCCTGTACAATTTTTTACTTATTTCTCTGCCACCCCAACTTCCCATAAATACCACAGCCCTCCAGTCATGTCATTTTTTTCTCCAGGTCCACAAAGACAATGAACTCTTTCGGGCCCTTTTAAACTTCCATAAACCCCCTCAGAGCAACATCACACTTTGGTGCCTTTTTTGCATGAAACCACACTGTTGCTACTAATCATCCCCCATTTTTAACTGAGCTTCCCATTTTTCCCATAACTTCATGCTATGGCACATCAGTTTTACCCCCCTGTATTTACTGCAGTCCTGCACATCCCCTTATTCTGCAATAAGATGCTGCAGATGCTCTACCAGATGGTTGGGGTGTGCTGGTGAGGCAGCAAAAAGAAGAAGGACATCTCATGCCTGGACAAAGGTGAGGGGGGCAGCCCCATTGTAGGAAGGGAAGTTGACATTTAACACGAGAGAGCCAGGGATGCGCAAACTCCTGTCAATCATGAAGAATCCACTGCATCCACTGAACGGGATCTTTCCCAGAAGAGAGGTTTTTTCAGTGACAGACCCCCTTTCGCCCCTGCTCCACTGGCAGACTGGAGGAAACCCCAAATTTGCATTTTCAATTCCACCCAGAGGAGTAAATGTTAAATTACTCAAAGTTATTGTCTGTTTTACATGCAGTTTTATTACTCTTTCTTTTATTTTTTTTGTATCAGTATACTGCGGGGATTATGTAAATTTTCCCCCTTGAAAAAAGACTTCATCTATCTATCTATCTATCTATCTATCTATTATTATTATCTACCCTTCATCTATCTATCTATCTATCTATCTATTATCTATCTATTCTAAACATCAGCACCAGTATGATATAGTTGCTGCTCATTATTTGTAAATACCGGATCTGGTCCAAATTTAAAGTAAAGGAGAGCGGGTAAAGGCCTTTTCAGCCCGATAAATGACACCAACAACAAAAAAACAAATTTATTTATATAGAATTTTCATACAAAAGTAGCTAAAAGTGCTTTACATATTAAAGAATAGAAAATGAAAGACATAATTATAAAAAATAAATCAACTTTAAACATCAAAAGAGAAGGTTAAAGGGCCGGGGACAGAAAAAAAAAAACTCCAGAGGGGGAGAAAAAAATTCTGTGGGGATTCCAGACAGATACCCCCAGTCCCCGGGGCATTCTCCCCAAAAAAAATGAAACAGTCCTTTTGGGATTTGGGGTTCCCAAGGAAGGGTTGATGATGATGATGGTCACGAACTTCTTCCTTTTTAATGGCCCATCAGTTGGAGATCATGATTTTTTGAGTAGGGGAGGTGGGAGCCACCAACAAAGAAACCGGGAAAAAAGAAAAAAAAAAAGAGAGTGGGGGCAAATTTTAGAGCCACCATGAATAGTTGTTAGATAATTGAACAAAAGGGTTTCAGGATTTTTTTTAAATTGCTAAATTGAAGTTATAAAAAGGGCCCAGTTACAGTAATGTGTTTTCGCAGTGTTTTAAAGTGTCACTGATCAGCCTGGTGAATTCCTATTCAGGTATTCCAGATTTTGGGTTTGCAGCAGAAGGCCCCCCACCTTTTAATTTTTGTTTTTGGGAATTCTAAGGAACCTATTTGAGGATCTGGGGTTTAATTTTGGAATATAAGGTGTCAGAATTCCAATATATAAGAGGGGGTTTAGATTTTTAAGGCTTTATAAACCATAAGCAAAATTTTTAAAGTCAATTTGAATAAAGGTAACCAGTGAGGACGTTTAAGACTGGTGTGATGTGTTCTGATTTTTTTTTCCAGTTAGATTCTAGTACCCGATTCTGCACTAGTTGCAAACGATTTATGTCTTTTTGGGTAGTCCTGAGAGGAGTGTAAAAATTAGTCACTGAAAAAAACGTGAACAATTTTCCCAGCATTTTTCAGTGATATAAGAGGTTAATTTTACTTATTTTTCTTGGAAAAAATGCTGTCCAATGATCTGTTTAAAAATGAAATTTAAAATTAGATTACAGTCAACAATCACCCCAAGCTTTTCCCTTTTCCCTTGATTTTAACCAATGTATCCATTTTTTTCTTAGCCTCATTGTATCCATTATTGCTGACACTAAAATTTCAGTTTTCTTTATTTAACTTGAGAAAATTACTATTCATCCATTCTGAGATACTATGACATTGTGTTAGTGAATAATAGAATCTATCAGGTGCTATTGATAAGTAAGCTGTGTGTCATCAGTATAGCTGTGGTAGCTCACTTGTGCCCTGAGATAATCTGACCAAGGGAAGAGTAGATTGAGAATAACAGCGACCCAGGATAGAGCCTTGTGGAACCCCCATATTGATATCATGTGTCTTCGAGTTGAATTCAAACAACAAAAATTTTCCCTGTCAGGTAAGATTCAAACCAATTTAAGACTGTGCCAGAGGGCCCACCCATTGACAAAGGGCGATTTCTAAGAATGTTGGATAAAGGTGTCAAATGCAGCACTCAGATCTAAGAGGATGAGAACAGATAAATGGCCCCCTGTCTGCATTTCCCCCAACCTTTTACCTTTAACGAGGGGTTTCTGTGTGTGATTTGTTCAAAAACCGATAAATTTATCAAGAATACGGTTTATTTAGGTGGTCATTTAATGATAATGACTGCCTTCTAGAACTTTACTTAAGAAGGGGTTAGAGAGGGGTCTAAAATTTCAAGACCCAAAGGGGGTCAAGATTATGTTTTAAAAAGGGGGTTAACAAAGTCTTGAAAAATTAAGCCCCCGATCTAGTGACGAATTTACTATGTCCAGAACATTTAAAATAGCCCCCTTTGATACTTTTAAAAAAATTTTGTTGGTATTGGGTCAAGGACGAGGGGGAGGGTTTTAATTGAGATATTATTTTTGTAAATCAGGTAAATCTATCCTAGTGAAAGAGTTTAATTTGTTTATAAAGGATGGGGGGGTTTGGGGGGGACCTTTAGGTTGAGAGATATGTATGTTATTTCTAATTCTTTAAATTTTTTGATTGAAAATACAGCTCCCAAGCCTACAGGTTTCATAAGCACTTAGAGGCATTCCTTTGAGCTACCTGGGTTTAGTAGGCATCAATTTTTAAAAAATAAGACCTGGGATTACAAATTGTAATTTATAATCTTAGAGAAAAGCAGCCCTCAAGACGGACAGTGTTATTGTATTCTTTATTTTATTTTTATTTCATAGTAGATAGTTAGTTTAGTTTTCCTCCATTGACACTCAGCTTAACATGTTCTTTTAAATGACACTTTTTTGGGTTTTCCATGGTATAACAATGCTAGAAGTTTTTTTCACGTTTTTTCAGGTAACCATGTCAACAGCAGCTCTCATTTAGAATTAAATTTTTCCACCTTATTATTTACATTGCCCCGCTTATTATAGCTGGCACTATAAAGGGACTTTTGTTGGAATGTGTGTTTTAAGTGCCTGAATCAAAGAAGCTTTTTTAAAATATGCTTCTATGAGTGTTTTTTTACATTATTTTATTTAAAAAGTAGAAAAAAAATGGTCTGATAGACTGACAATCTGATATAACTTTCAGCCCTTTTAGTAATCACTAAGTCTAACGTATCCCCGTTTTTGTGTGGGGTGATTTATGAGTTGTTCAAATCAAAAGAATCCAGGGGGTTTCATAAATTCTTTACTTTAGATCACACGATTATCTATATGAAAATTAAAGCCCCAACTATTGGGAGGTGTCAAAATTAGTAATTAAAATTGACATTAAGTCAGAAAATTTCCCCAAAAAACACCCCAATATTTGGGAGGTCTATACAATAGAAGAATTTTGAGAATCTCCATGAATAACAAGTAGATACTCAAAGGACTTGAACTTACCAAAACTGACATCTTTACTTTTTTAATCCCAAAATGTTAGCAACCCCTTTTTTTCCCTGGGGGTTTGAGAGTAAACTGTAATCCTGAGGCAGATTCGAAAAACTGCCGGGGATCTGAGCTGCTTCCCCCATTTAGTAATAAGATCTTTTTTTTATCAAATAAGATCGTTGAAAAAAAACGTTTTGTTGTTAAAGCTCTAAATTTAATAGTGCCATATTTAATGTTGGGGGCAGAGATGAGACTATGTCTTTTTTATTTGGAATAGGAATAAATTATTATTATTAGCCGTGATTTTGTTTAATCTGTGATCTGTTTTATAGTTTTAATACATTGTTCCTCAAAAAATAGTGATTTTAATTTTATTGGAGTTTTTTTTTTCCTAGGTTTTTACGAAGATTCTTTATTACAGATTAATGGTGTGAACTTTAAGGGAAGACCTATTAAACATTCATCATGTCCGGCACAGCAGTTTTTTTTTGGAAGGGGGTTAAGAGCAAAATAGATAGTCAAAAAAAACGATACCTTCGAATTTTTTCGAGAGGACCCGGCGCTGAAACTGGGGATGCAGGCCATCACGCTTGAAAGACGCGGCCCCTTCCAAAAGAGATTCCAATTGTGATGAAGCCGACACCCCTTTTTTTGCAAAAACCCCTGTAGCCAGTTGTTAACCCCAGCAGAGACGTAGTACTCGTTGGATCGCCGACGAGGGGGTGGGGACCAAACGAAGATTTTTTGGGGGGTCCCCCCCTTCGTTTCTAACAAAGCGCTAAGTCAGCCTTCAGGATTTCTGATTGTCAGTCCCTTATATCGTTTTCCCCGACAAGACGATTGATCCAACTGTTCCCTTTTGTGTTTCGATGCTGGCACGCTTTTTTACACCGACCCCGGCCCCGGGAAAAAAAAACAAACATTTTGCATTGGGGGAGGAATGGTTTCTAACATGGAATCACCTACTACTAATACATCACCAGGTGCTAAAGGGTTAAATAGCGGAGAGGGCAAACCGGTTCTGAGATAAAATGCTCGCCTGTGCCTGGAGGTGTTTTGCCTTAAACCCCCCGCCTTAGCAAAACCACCGAGGTCAGAGCGCGCCCCCTCCTTTAGACGCTGGGTGAGGTCGGCAAAAGCTGGGTTGATTTTTCCCGGGGGTTCCAGATGGCAAGGAGGGTTTATCCAAAGGGGCCTTTCAGATTTTTTGGATTCCGACAGGAGTTTGAATTTTTTCTAAAGGGCTTGAGTTCCCACTAATTTTTTTTCCCAACGCAAATTTACCCCATGTGGGCCTTTTTCTATTTCGTCCTGGGAGAAATGAGAGAGAGAGAGAGAGAGAGAGGGTCAGATAGAAGTACAGGCAGGCTGAATGGAGATGGAAAAGGACAAACTGCAGATATTTTTGAAATTTCGTGCTGGAAGTCCCATCAAGGGGTTAGATCGAAAAACACTTTTTTTTATCGGGTTTAATTCGTAATGCTGCCTGAGACCTGGGTGCGTTTAGCACCTTAACACTTTTTAAAACCCACCTGTCAGGGGCTTGACTGTGAGTATGCCTGAGACCTGTGAGCTTTTTCTCAACTATTTTAAAATTTAAAAAATAACCCTTTCATTCTAACATTACCTTACATTTGTTGACATTGGGATGACAGCAGCCCCCAAGGACGGGACAGCCAGTTTTTTTTTTTCAACCTGCTGACTAATCCTGCATATGAAATTTTCCAATTATCTGTGGGATATCTTACCCTCATGCCTATTTAAAGATATTTTTAGAGTGTTTATCCAATTGTGTTAGCTGTTATAAAAAAAATCTAACATCTGGGTAAATGCCGACAACTTTTAAAAATGCAATTGTTTAGATTTGTGGACCCCCCACTTGATCCACAGCCTTCAAACTACAGGCCATTTCTAAGCTTCTTTCTGTCCAAAATTATGGAGAAAGTGGTTTCAGGTAATTTAATCTGGGGATAAAAAATGTATAAGGTTTCAGCAGGTGTTAAAAAAATTCATAGTAGAATCGGCTCTGCTGAAGGTAAAAAATGATATTCTATTAACTTTGACCTGGCTCTTCTGGGGAAAATTAGTCTTGGGGTCCAGTGTGGCATTTGACTCAGTGGGCTACGGGTTCTGGGAAATGGCTTGAAAATGAAGTGGCCAAAGTCGTGAACTTAAAGGGTTCGGGGCCCACCTGAAAGGCAGAACTATGTCTGTTAACACAGATGAGTTTCTCTCAGCCATCTCCTCACACCCAGGATCCCCCCAAGGTTCTGTCCCGCCCCTTCTTTTTTTCCCTTTATCTGCTCCCTTGAGGGCCATCTTTTTCAAACAATCGCGCCCCATTCTTAGCTTTTATACGAATTTTACCCCAAAATTGTCCTGACTTACTTATCTGAAAAAACAGTTGAAATGTTTTTATAAATTTAAAAATTAGATGGACAAAGTTTCTTGCAATTAAACAAAAAAAAAGAGGTCATTATTTTTGGTCCACCCCATCTGGAAAAACGGGATGCACCCCCCCGATCTTTTGGCAGAATGATTAATAATGATGTTAGAAACCAGGTATCATATTTGAGTCATCACAAGTTTGGGAAAAAAATCTCCACGGTAGTAAAGTCCAGTTTTACCAACTGAGACAAATTTTAAATAAAATCCTTTTGTCACAGAAGGATTGGAAAAAGTCATTCATGCTTTAATGAATCCAGCTGGATTTTTGTAATTCCCTTTATGTGGCTGCCCAAAATTTTCTGTCGCGCCTTCAGCTGGTTCAAAACACTGCAGCGGGTTCTTAATTAGGTCAAGAAAAAAGGGTCACATCTCCCCATTTTAGCCCCCTGTCTCCAGTGGCTACCAGTGGGGATCACATTGAGTTTAAAAAACTTTTTAATTTTAAAGCCTTGATGGTCTCTTTTGGGTCCAAAAAACATCTGTGATCTCCTTCACCCCTTTTCCAAAGAGCACTGAGGTCATCTGAACATGCTCCTTGTAGTGCTGAGATCTCAGCTGACGCCAGGGGGGATAGAGCTTTTGTTGTTGCTCCAAGGTTGGGAAAAACTTTTTTTTCTGCAAATCGGTCTTCATCCCCATGAGGTTTTTAAAAATCGCGACCTGCTTGTTTTCTTTCTTTTATTGTGTATGATGGGGTTTGGGGGGATGTAAAAATTTGGGTTTTTTTATTAATCTGCTTTTTATGATTGTTTGTATTGTGTTTATTTTAATGTTTTTGTAAGACTTTTTCAACCTCTGTTGTTTAAAAAGTGGTTTTATAAATAAATAATCTAATCCAATCAGTACACTTTTCCCCCTCAGGCACCTCTCACTTTCCAAGATTCCATTAAACAACTGTTAAAAAACCCCCCCGCCATTCCCAAACACCCCCATGCCCAAGGGTTTTCATCGGGCCAACGGCCTTCCATTCTTCATCCAGGCCCCAGTCAGCTGGGTTTAACACCCACATCATCACACTGAGACGGGGCACCGAGGGTTGTGTTTTGTCCATTGCTCTTCACCCTGCTGACTAAACCCCCAAGCCCCGACAACACCAATCCCCATCAAGTTTTGGAGATACTGGTGCTGGGACGATAAGCAGAGATGATGAAAGAGCATACAGAGATGAGGTGAAATGGTGACGCATGGTGTGAAGAAAAAAATCTCTAATGTCAAAGACAAAAAAGATAATCGGGACTTGAAAAACGCCCGCCCACATCCCGCTTAGCATCAACGGGGTTTTGATTTGGGGATTGTTAGAATACCGTTCCCCTGACTTAACGGGGGAACTTAAGGGACACATAACACCCATCACTAATCAAGAAAGTCCAGCAGAGACTAAATTTCCCGGGGCCGAAGCAAAAGCCTTCCCCCTTTCCCTCCTCATCATGTTCTACAGAGGCATCATTGAGAGTGTCCTGACCAGCTGATCAATGTCTGGTATGGAACGCAACATATTCAAAAAACAAGCCCGCAAAGGATAGTGGGGGAAAAACATTTGCCCCCCCCCACCAACGAGGTCCGGGGAAAGGCCCGCAGCATTGTGAGGGGCCTCTTAAACCCCCCACATGGACTTTTTACACCTGCCATCCAAAAAAAGATACGCAGCATCAAAGCCAAACGCAGGTGCAGGAGAGACCCCAAAGCTGTCAGACTTAACAAGGCCCCTGGGACCTTCCACCGGGGTCATCCACCACTAAAAAAAGAACTTTTTTACATGAAAACCACTATCCCGCAAGATGAGTGTGCATGAGAAAAGAACTGAAAATTATATGACCTCTAAGGATTTTAAAATTTGATATCCTTTGCTATGAAACATTCTGACCCGTCATTGTTTAAACCCCCTTAAAAAATATTTTCATACACTGATCATTTCTGTATTTCATATCTATTATTTATTTATTTATTTATTTATTTATTTATTTATTTATTATATTTTTTAAATTTAAAACCATAATATTGCTGCTACTTGTTTGTCCTATCTTTTCACAAGTTTGTCTTGTTTTGCTTTTAATTTAAAAAATTTTTAAAAATTTTTTTTCTTTTTTAAATTTTCTATTTGCACATCATATTGTTACATTGGGGCCCTGAGTCAATTTTCCTATCTGTATATTGTATATGGTTGAGATGACAAAAAGTTCACTTTTACTTCCCCCGTAATCCGTTGATTCCTGATTACATTCCACATCATCCAACCCCCCCTCCCCTCCTCTTTAATCATCAGCCCCCCAAAATACCTTTCCATCTGCTCAACACACCTCCTCACTTGTGAGTATGTTTCCCTCTTTATCCTTTATCACCTTAACCTGCGCTCACCTTTTTCCCGCTTGTTCCCCTTTTAGCCCACTGGTTCTTTTTTCCCCCAGTTAGTGTCCAACTCTTACAACCAACAACCCCTTTTTTTAGCCTTTGCCACCCTCTTCACCGGGCCTTATCTCCTTGTACCTTGTCTATTTTCTGCATTTTTCTGACTATCCCACTTCTTCTTTACCATCCTCTTCGTCGATACTTCCTGTACTTCCTCATTCCACCACCAGTTTCCTTTTCCTCCTCCCTTTTCCAGATGTCACACCAAGCACCCCCTTTTTGTGTCACCCTTTTCCACGCCTGCGTGTTTCCCAGTTGTCTGGAATTTAAACTGCCACCCAGTGCCGTCTCACCCCCCCCAAATTCAACTTGCAGTCTTCCTTTTTTACCCCCCCATTTATTTGGCTCTGCCCTTTTCCCTCATCCTCACTTATTCCAAACATCCAAAACCACCCTCCATGCGTTTTAAATTTTACTTTCCCCCGCCACCACTTTAGCTTTAACTCCTTCAGATAATCCTCTGCATAGGGGGAACATCCGGTGCATCTTCCCCCACCTTGCACATCACCCTATGCTCCTTTATCTTTAAATACATATTTACCACAGCCTGCCCATCCTTTTCCAAAACCACATCTTCTTACCTTTTTCATTCCCCTCCTTTACACAAAAATTCCCCATCACCTCCTGTTTCCCCTGTTCACTTCACCCAGCCCAAAACCCCTAATCACCACTTTTTTCACTTGGGTACACTGTTCATCACTTTATCCAACTACCCACAAATCTTCTTTTTAGCCACAACCCCCCTTTGGGATATGCACCAACAAATTCATCATCACACCTCTAATTTTTCAGCTTCATAATCATCCCCTTCTAACACTCTTTTTTACCTCCAAAAATCTTTGACATGCGTTCCTTCAGAATAACTCCTACCACATTTTTCCCCCATCCACACCCCTGATAGAAAATTTGAATCCACCTCTGATCCACCTGGCCTTACTCCCTTTCCCTTTAGTCTCTTCACGCAGTATATCAACCTTCCTTTCTCCATCATATCTGCTCCTTACCAGTCATACCCCAAATTCAAAGTTCCTAGCCTCAGTTCATTGATGATCATTGGTGATGTGTGTGTGTGTGTGTGCCCCGGGGGGGGGCCATGCCCAGGGGTTTGTTCCTGCCTTGCACCCTTTTGGGATTGTTTCAGCAGACCACCGCACTGTGTTAAATATAGCGGTTAGACAATGGATGGGTGGATGAATAAATAAAATACAAAAAAAAATAAAAATTAAAAAAAAAAGGGTAAAATTAACTGAAGGGACCTTCAACACCAGAATTACCAGAGCCCCCAAAAAAATCAATTCCCCCACCTTAAACTGCTTCAAATCCCCTTTACACCTCTCCCCCGCCGCCTTTGTCTCTAAAAAAAGCTGATAAAGAGAAGCTCAGCAGCCGGTATTCCATCCCCCCCAATTTAGAACGGAACTAACTTTCTCGCTCATGCCTTTTATTATATCGGGGGGAAGTGGGGTTTTAGAGGGAAAAAATAGATCGTTTTTTGGGAAAAAATTTCAGTCTTTTCCCTTTTTACAGTAATCTGTGTCAACACATTGTTAAAACAGAAACGTTGTTAATTCTAGTAGTAAAACAAATGTAGGATAAACTATCAGTATGAAGCCTGAAGTCCAAATAGCAAAGAAACATTTTCACAAGAATAAACCCAAGCACTTTTATTCAAACAAAAATCAGAAACAAAAGCCCTTTAACATGCAACATTGACACCAGTTTACTGAAAATGACCCCCGGGGCTCAATAGACTTGACCCCCTTGGGGAAAAGGGGGCGCTTTGGGTTTACCCGGGCCCCTGTTTTGAGGAAAAGCCTTTTCTTACTGTTTTAGAATAAAAAATACATTTGATTTCAGTCTGTAAAAGCCGGGGCAGTTTATGATCCTTGTAAAGGTTAGCTTTTTTTTATTACTTTTTACCTCTCAGTCGCCCCAGAATCAATCCATACAACCCCATCTGACACGGTTTTCACTAAAGACGCCAGCTCTGAAATACCCCATGATACTAACCAAATCACTCCCCCCCTTCGCCCAACAAAAGCTGGGGGTTTTTTTTGATTCCCCCAATTTTTTTTGTTTTTTTGAGTGTTTCCCCCGCCCGCATGTTGCTGTATGCTTTTTTTTTGTACTACAGGACATGCAGAGGAAAGAATGGAAAAACCAGTAACTCGGGCCATATGCAATCATCAGAACCCCATCTGCCCGGGGCGTTTGCACAGGAACATATATTGGTGTGGGGTCGTACTTTTATTCAATGCACTTTTTCCATCGCCTTTTCCCCTAAGAAGCAATGTAAAACTTTCCCATCCACATACAGCAAATGCGGGACTGGCAGGAACACCAATAAAAATGAATAAAAGAAAATCAAGGATGAAAGGAAAAGCCGCCAGCGCCTGTTGTGAACTTGGGGGGTATATGCATCGTGGTCAGCCCGGATAGCGGGGCCCGTATTCTGTTTCTTTTTTACCCAGGGGATGGAGGAGAGAATAGAAAGAAAATTGGGGGCTTATGCAATCATCAGACACTTCCCCTCTGCCCGGGCTTTAAGCAAAGGAACATATATTTGTAAAGATAACAAAAGTGCACTTTTTTTCAAGTGACCCCTTTTTCCCCCTTTCCAAGAAGAATGTACAACTTTCTATCCAGCATACAGCAACATGCGGGACTGGCAGGAACACTCAATAAAACTGAATAAAAAAAAAAAATCAAGGACGGGAGATATGAAAAAGCCAGGGCCCGTGTGTCAGAACCGGGGGGCAGTATGATCGTGGTAAACACAGAGCATAAAGGGCCGATTTGTTTTTTTGTACCCAGGGGAGCGAGGGGAGAATAGTAAAGAGCAAAATTCGGGGGCATATGCAACCAACACTCCCCTCTGCCCGTTTTTTTGTTATACTTTTCAATACTTTTATACTGCTCAAACGGGGTGCTCAAAAATAAAGGGAATGCCATTTAAAAAGGGACGAGACATTCATTTTAAAAAAAAAACAAGGCACTTTTATTCAAAACTACCTGTATAACCAAGAAAAAAAAAAAAGCAAGTTACAGTAGGGATTGATAAATCTTGATGGTGCAATGCTGAAAGGGAGATTTTCTCGGGTTTTATAAAAACATCACATTCAAAAATTTAAAAGTTCCCCACACACCCCAAAGGGCCGTCTTTCCCAATTCAAACACATGTATTGTTGCCGCGTAACACCTTTCTGTGCTATGGTTTTTTAATGAAGAGCACCTGACACTGTAATTTCTTCCCTGGGGGAAGGGCCCGCATCAGAGAATTTAGTTCCTGCAAAACACCAAAATGACGCTGTTCGCTTTTTAAAAATATTGCATTAGTGCATTATATTTCACAAAATTTTCCTTTCTTCAGGTGTGAAGAAACCACAGAAGAGAGAAGTGTACACGTTTACAGGAAAAATTTTTGGAAAAAGTGCACTTGAAAAAGGCACTTTTTTTTATACTTTTACACCAATATATGTTCCTGTGCTTGAACCGGGGGAGATGGGGAGGTCTGATGATTGCATATAGCTCCGGGGTTCTGGTCTTTACATTCTTTCCTCTGCATGTCCTGTAAAAAAAAAGAAAAAAATACAGCAACATGCGGACTGGCAGGAACACCAAAAAACCAAAAGCGGACGGGGGAGATATAAAAGGCAGTTCGCCAGCGCGGGGTCAGGGAACCGGGGGATTGTGCAGATGCATCGGGTACACGCAGAGCTATAGGGTGTTTTTGTGAAAACAGCCGGTCAGATGGGGTTGTAAATTGATTCTGAACGCATGGGGGAGGAAAAATAATAAAAAAAAAAATAACCTTTTTAAAGGGGGAAAAAATGCACCGGGGGTTACAGATGAAACAAATGTATGTTTTTATTCTAAAACAGTAAGACTAAGAGGTTTATTTCAAAAAAGAGGGGCAGGATCAACCCGACCCCTTTATTCCCCGCGGTGTGAGTCTATTGGAGGGGCATTTTGTAAACTGGGTCAAGTCGCATGTTAAGGGGTTTTTTTTTCTGCAGTTATATGTTTGAATAAAAGTGAATTGTTTATTCTTTTTTGGGAAAAAGTTTCTTTGCTATTTGGATTTAGGCTTTATAAATTTTATATTTTATGCCACATTTTGTCAAAACACTACTAGAATATAAAAAGTTTCTGTTTTAACAATGTGTTGACACAGATTACTGTAGAAACGGGGAAAAGACATGAAATGGGCCCCAAAAAACGACAATTTAATTAAAAAACCCCCCTTTACCCCAGATACCCAAAGAAAGAGTTTAGAGAAGTTCGTCAGTTTAAATTGGTGGGGAGGAATAGCCGCTTCTTTTATCAGCAATTTAGAAGAAAAGGGGGCCAGAGAGGGGGGTGAAGGGGTTTTAAAAAGCAGTTTGGTGGGGCGGAATTACAAATTTTTTCAGAGGGTTGGGAATTCTAGTGTTAAAACAGTAAGGAGAGGAGACCTGCAGATAATCAGTGGTTCCAGTCCAGGTAGAGCCCAAAAAAGATATGGTAAAAAAAAAAGGGTAAGGGGAGTCAATAAAAGAAAATCAACAAGAACCATCTGGGAAAACGCCAGTGACAGATTGGGAAGGAGGCTTGGGGGGGAGTAATCAGTGTTGTTTAACATAAATAAATTTAGACATTTTCTTACATTAAGATTCTGTAAATTTTAACAGTAGTATATGTCAGGCACATACTGTCAAACTGTCAATAAAAAAGATGGATGACATTAAACCCGCCCCTTTTGCTCTGATTGGTCGATTGGATGTTGGCCCGCCTCCCATCTGATTGGTGTATATGAAGGATGACCCGCCCCCTGGCGGGATTGGTGAATGACAGCCTGTCCCCACCCAGACTCCCCCCTTCACCTGTTTGGGTTTTGCTAAGTGTCAAGAGCTGTTGATGGATGGGGTGCCCTCCTTCACCCCACTCCACCCCCAACCACCCTCTTGACCAAGGTAAGTGTCAAGAGCTGTTTGATGGATGATGCCTCTGCCTTCCCCCGGGTCAGGCGAAACCTGATGGTGGCCCCACTTCCGGCCCCTTCTCCCAAGGGAAAATACAGACACGCCCAGCCGCCCCAAACGACATGAACGGTCATGAATGAATGACGCCCTGCCTCAGCCCCCGGTCTGGCAATATCTGTTGGTTGGCCCCCCCTCCCAGCCCCCCCTCCTGAGGACATGCCCACACATGCTCCAGCCGCACCGTTCTACCTTATAGCTGTTCCCTGCCTTATTGTGTTGGGTCAGACCCTGTATTTAAATATCTATTATTTTAAAATATCTTCTAATCTTTGCTTTATCATTTGTAAACTGCTTTTTATCTAAGCCAAAGCGACCTTTTTTCATCCCCACTGAAAATCTTTAAGTAGAAGGTCCCAAACGTCCAGCCCCAGCGGGGAATCAGGTTCAGGAAAGCATCCCGCTTTAGCAGCTCTCTCTCTACACACGAAAAAAGCTGACAGGCTCTGTCGCCCTCGATACAGTGTTCAGGGTCTCTGCTCTGCGCCAGTCACGAGCTGCCAGGTATCCGCGGGTGACACCCCTGCTGTTGTGGCCTGCCTGAAAACAGCTGTGTGTGTAATCACCACCCCAACCCTGCCCTGCCTCTGAGGAATTCATTGCAGTCCTTCGGTGATAGAAAAGGGACTTTAAAGCTTTTAAAACACCTAGCATTTCAAGAACGGGTCATTTTCAACTTCATCCAAAAACAAGTTTGCCGCAGGTTTTTGGGTGATAGGGGGGGATTCACACTTCAGCTGTGGGTTACTGTGTAAACTGGTGGCAGAAATATGATCACCATGCTGCTCTAGAATTTTTGCGGGCCATCTGGGGATGAAAGGCCTTTAAAAGTCTTTGGGAAGCCACGAATATGTTGGTATTTTTTAACTCTTTCCAAACATAGCCCGCATCTTTATGGGTCTTCTTAGAAAAAAACTTTTTTTTATATTGGGCTAAATTAAATATAATTTAAAAATTTTTACAGATATTCTCCGGATCAGGATGGGATATTTTGATTATTTATGCGCCAAACGAGTTTTAAAAAGGGTTGAATATCCCATATTC
>NW_024380562.1:0-28738 GCF_016835505.1 Polypterus senegalus | reverse complement strand
TTTCCCCCTTTTTCAAATGCAAAATGGGGTTTGTGGGATTTAAGGGTGGGAAAATTCCCCCCAGAAAAAAGGTTCCCCTTTTTTCCCGGGGCTCAACCCAAATTTTATTTTGTTTAAAACAATTTGGCAAGTCTTAAAAAAAAGTTTGAGGCGCAAAAAATTTGGGGCTTTTTGCTCTTAAAAATTTTTTTGGGGGGTAATCTTCCCAAAAAAACGGAAGGTTTGGGAATTTGGCGAAAAAAAACTTTCCCCTTTGATAAAAAAAGAAATAAATTTCGGAAAACTCGATTTTACCAGGAAATCAAAAATTTTGGAAAAAAATTTTTTGCCTTTCCGGGGGTTTTTAAAAAAAAGGTTCCTTTAAATTTTTAAATTAAAATTTTTGAAACCCTGGAAAAAAATTTCAATTTTCTTTGAAATTTTTTTTTGGCCTTAACTGTTTTTTCAGAAAACCCCAAATTTTTCTAAAATTTCTAGGCCCAGAAGGCAAAAAACCCCAAAAGGGTTATTTTCTCTTCCCAAAAAAGGAATGTTTTTTTATTTTTAAAGGAAAAGGGCGTTTTTTTTGGGAAGCCCCCGGAAAGGCAAGGGGAACCCAAGGGGCCCCAACGGTGTTTCAGTTCTTTTTGTTTAAAGGGGAAAAGGGTTTTTTAAAATTTTTTAAAATTAAAACCTTTTCCGAAGAAGCAAACGAAGAAAAAAGCGGGTTTGCCGGGGATTTGAAGACCCCCACCCGGGAACAAAACCCGGGGTTGGTTTTATTCTCCAGGGCTTTCGCTTTGCAAGATTTGCATTGGTTTCAAAAAATTTTCGAAGGAATAAATCAAAAAAATCAAAGGGCCCCAAGGAAGGCTTTGGTTTTTTTTGTTTCTGACAAAACGGATAATTAAATGCTGCTGAGAAATAAATTCCACATTCCAAAAATGCGGCAGATTTAAATTGAAAGAAAATTTCAAAAGCATGAAAAATTTAGGGCCAAAACTTTGGGTTTTTTGCCCAAAACGAAAAAATTTCTGAAACGGGCAGAATTCCTTTTTTTTAACCAAGTTTAAAAAACCCAACGATTTTCAACCCTTCAGTTGAAAAGGAAATTTTTTTTATTTCACCCAAAAAATTAAAATTCCAAATGGAAATTTTCCCTTTTTAAACTCCCCCCTTCCTTTCCTTTTTTTTGCATAATTTTTAAAGTTTTTTTTTTTCTTAAAAACCCTTCTTTTTCAAGAATGATCACCAGCTGTTTCCAATTGTTTGAAATTTTGGCCCAGCGGGGGCCCCAGAAGAAGAAAAAACAACAAAGGGAAATGGGTTCGTTTCCCATTTTTTAAATGGTTAAGGTTGTTTTTTAGATTTTAGGGTGTTTATTCACAAGTTTCTCTTTTTTACCGCAGCAACCAAAAATTTTCTGAAGAAGCGGGGAGTATTCACGGACGGGGGGGAAAAAAAACGCGACCCCAAAAGGGGGAGAAAATTTAAGGGTTGTGTTTGCTCCGTTTTTCCTAATCATCTGTGAAAGACGGGGAAGGTTTTAAACATTAAAAGTTCCTAAACACTCCGAAGAATCGCAAAGAAAAAAAGACGGGCTTGCCCGGGGGTTTGAACCCGGACCTCCCCCAAAAGCAGAATCAACCCCTAGCCCAAAAAAGCCCGTGGGGCCCCCCTTTTTTATTCTTAGGGAGTTTCTATTCCCGCAAATTTGATTTTTTTCAACAAAATTTTCGGGGAATTTAATTTCAAAAAACAAGGGCTTTCGGGAGGCGAAAAACGGGACTTTTTTTTTCCCCTGGAATGGGGCCCTTAAATGTTCTGGAAAAACTGCAGAAAAAAATTTAATTCCCAAAATGCTGGAGGTTTTTTAAGCGGCATTTGCTACGGGAAAAACTTTTCCCTTAAAAACCATTAGGTTTATTTACCCAAAATTGAAGGGGATTTTCAAACGTAAAAAAATTTTCCCTTTAACCCGGGTTTTTAAAGCAAATGCCCAAGGTCACTTAACCTTAGTTAAAAGGTTTGTTTTATTTACACCTCAAAATTCAGTTCTAATGGAAATTCTACTGCTTCCTTTCCCCGTAAGAAAGCACTTTTTCGAAATGATCCCAGCTTTCCCAAATTTGCAAAGGGCGAACAGCTGAAGGACGCAAAAAGAAGAAAAAAAACTGATTAATCATTCGCCCAGCAAAAATGGAAGGGTTTTGGGGCGGTTTTTGGGGGTTTTAGGCGGGTTCTCTTTTAACGCAAGAAAAATTTTCGTAAAACAAGAATTTTGCCCCCTTTAAAGGGAAACCCAGGCCGACAAACTTGATCTTTGATCTGCCCATTTCCCCAAATCAAAATAATCTGGAAGGAAGCATTGGAAACATTCAAAAACTTTGTTTTGAATAAACAAAAAATAAACGGGTTTATTTGAACTGGGGCCCTTTTCCCCAACGAGAATTCCCCAACCAACCCAACATAAACGGGGGTCCCCATTTTTTAAAACTTGGGTTGACGATGCTTTAATTCCCCTGAAAAAAATAAATTTCCCATGAAATTTCTTCCTTTGTGTGAAGTTTCCCTTTTTCAAAAACGAAAGTTTTCCTTCAATTTCAGGCAGCAGCGGCAAGAAGAACAGATGAAGCTATTTTCAATCATTCCAGGTAAGGAATCGCTTTTGTGCCGTTCACCAAGGAAAAGCGGTCTTTAGGAAGAACCCTACCAGGAAAGGCAGCAATGGGAAGAGGAGCCCTTTAAGGTTGTCGCTTTTGAACGGGTGCGCTTTTCTCAGCTGCATCTGGTAAGCGTAGACGTGGAGCAACGCTTTCTTAAGCCATTCAGAAGCTTCATGGGGATTCCCACCATTTCGGAAGAGGCAAACTGCAAAGGGATCAAGCAAAGACGGGCTTGTCCGGATTTGAACCTGGGACCTCTCGACCCTAAGCAGAATCATACCTACCTAAGACCAACAAGCCGTTGATGCGCCTTTTGGCATTCTCTAGGCAGTATGGTTGCAGTTGCCAAGATTTGCATTGTGGTTTCAAAGCAAAATCTTCAAGGAAGTCTTAAAGAAATTGCAGGGCTCTCGATGCGCAAGGAACTTGATTCTTTTGTTCTGACAACGGAAATTAAATGTTCTGAAAACTGCAGAAAATCAATTCCAATTCCAAATGCTGACAGAGTTACAGAATTAAGCGAAAGAAACACTTAGACTAACGATTAAAGTAAATCTTAGGATCCTTTTCGAAACTCTTGAGGTTTATTTCAGCCCCAAATCTGAAGGTACTTCTGAACGCAGTAGAATTCCTGCCTTAACCGCTTTTGGCAAACCCGGAAGGCTGATCTCTCAATCTTCAGTTGAAAAGGAAATTGTTTTATTTACACCTGACAAAAATTCAGTTCCAAATGGAAATTCTTTATCTTTCTTTCCTGGCCGCATACGAAAGCTTTACTTTTCTAGAAATGATCAGCAGAAAACTTTCTCATTGCTGAAATGGCAGAGTGACGGAGCGCCAGAAGAAAGCAATAACAACAACACAGGAATAAATCGCTTCCTGAAATATTGGCTTATTCGCCAATTAAGGTTTATTTTAGGTCAGAAGTTCTTTTCACCACATCAAGCCAAAAAATATTCTGTAAAAGCAGTGAGATATGACGTTTAGAACTGACGCAACGGATGAAATTTATAGTTGCTGTATCCTCCTTGTCTGCTAAATTACTGCAGAATGTGAATGGTTATCATTGGAAAGTCCAAAAGAACTTAAACACTCATATGAAGCAAAACAAGTAAATCTTCGTTAAATGGACTTGTAAAGATTTATTAGCCAAAGTAAGCCAAATTTCAGTGCAAAGCTAAGTCCCAATTTTTATTTCAAAATTTTTTAAAAACCAAAAATTTTCGGGAAAAATGGAGATTTTAAGGGGGAAAACCCCCGGATAAAATATTTTTATTTCCCCATTTTAATTAATTGAACGGACGGAGTCTTGAATAATTTAAACAAAGGGAACCCCCCTCCTAAGGGAATAAAAGGAGTAACGGTTTTGGGTTTGAATCGCCCCAACAACCAAATTACCAAAAAACACATCAGTAAGGACCGCAGTGTTTTAAACTTAAGTTAGGGTTTTTCCTTTAATGGACGTAAATAAAAATTTATCCCATGGAATTGTCTTTTGTTAAGTTTCCTTTTAAAAGCAAAGTTTCGTTCTAGCAGCGCGAGAAAGAAAATTTTCAATTTTCCCAGAAAATGCCGGCAGGAAAGGAAGGTTTTTTGGGCCTCCGGAAACAAGTGAAGGAGGGCAAGGTTTTGAATTTCTACATCTGGTAGGAAGGGACAAGGGTTTTGTTTCAAAATTTAGGGGCCCCCAAAATTTCCCGGGAAAGCAAAAAAAATAACAAGGTTACGGTTTAGGGAATCGAATTTACCAAGAATTCCCCTGAAAAATAGTTCGCCATGGGTAATTTACAAAGATTTCTTCCAATTTCAGGAAACCAAGGGTTAAGGGTTTTTAAAAAATTTGTTTTTTAACCCTCAAAAAGTTAAAACTTCCTAATGCCCCAAAAAAAAGTTGTTTTCCAAAATTTATACCAGCTTGATTTTTAACTTTGCCAAAAACCGAGGTAAAAAGGCAGTTTTGCTTTGGTTTGGGAAAGTTTTCCCTTTTTCAGAAGTAAATCAGAAAACTATTAGCCCTTAACTTCGACCTTGCGGCAACGGGTTTTTTCCCTTAATGATCCCAGTTCCCTTCGGAGTTAAGCGGAAGCAAAACATAAATTAATTCGAAATGCAAACTAAAGCGGGTTTAGAATTAGTTGAATCCAACAAACCAAATTTAGGGGGAAATCAAGGATTTGCCATTTGGAATTCGAAGGAGTTTCTGCCTACCCTCACAAAACGGACAACAAGTAATTGAATTTTTTAACACTAAAATTTTCCAAAGGAAATTTAATTTCCGGTGAATTGGCCTCGACTTAAAGTTCTAGCAAGGAGCTGATTTTGGCCAGAAACTTCGAAATTTCTTTTGGCTAAAAATTTTAGAAGTTTTAAAAAAGGGCTTCCTAAAAGGAACTTTGATTTTTTACACGTGAAAAAATTTGTTCTGAAAGGAAAAAATTCCTTCCCAAAGGGAAAATTATTTTAAAAAACCATTTCCTAACGATAAAAATAGCTGGACCAAAAGAATTACCCAAATTCAAGTATCTTAAACCTTAAAATTTTTTTTGGTTAAACGGCTTTAAAAAGGGGGAAGCTGCATTTCTAATCAGAAAAATTTTTTAAAACAGAAAATTTTTCCTGGAAATTCTTTTTTTTACAAATTTACTTTTTTAATTTAAATCACATTCTAATGGAAAGGGGAAGAGCTGGGAAAAAAACCCCAAATAATGTAAAAAATTTGCTGTTAATTTAAGGGAAGTTAAAAAGGGAAAAATTTTGGAAACCAAATTTTTAAAATTTTGAAAGTTTTTAAAACGGGGGGAAAATTTATTTGAATTCTCCCCTTTTTAATTAAACCCCAAGACCAATTTTTAATTGGAATTTTAAAAAGAAATTTCAAAGAATATTTTTCCGGAGGTTCTTAGAACCATCACCTAAGCAAAAAAGGCTTTGGTGCAAAAAAAATTTTTCCCGATTTACTGAAATGCTAATGTTTAACTGGGGTTTTCTTTGGGTTTAATTTCAAAAACGGAAGCTTTCCGATTTGAACGTACGAAGAAACACAACATCATTGGGTTTTGGGCCTTCTGTCCCCCAAAGTTTTGAGCCCAATGAAGGGGACGGAAAACCTTTGAAGATCCAATAAAAATCGCTTTCGGAAAACTGGACCTCTTCAAAAAATTTAACCAATCGAAGAAGAAATCACGACGGTTTTTTGCCCGATTCGCAAGAAAATTAGGGACCACCCATAGTGCCCCTTTTGGGGCCCCCCGGCTAAATTTTTCCCCTTTTTGTGAAGGCAACTCGAAGATAATTTCCCGGAAAAGTGGCTTCAGGCAAGAACTGATTTTTTTTAAAAAATTCAATTGGTGAAAAGGTTTAAAAATTTTTGTCCTTTTTAAAAGGCAGAAATTGGAAAGAGAAAAACTTTTGAATAAATTTTTGCAAATTTGGGGTTTCAAATAAAGGGTTTCCCAAAATTTCCCTTAGGAAAACCAATTCCGACATCTAAATCAAAGGTTTACGCCCATTTCAGGGTTGTTTCTTTCCTTGTACAAGGCTGTTTTTTTTAAAATAATTCAAAACCTTTTAAGCAAATGACTTTGTCCGGTAAGCGGATTTAAACCGAAAATTATTCAAAACCAATTTTGGGGGGGTTTACCGAAAATTTCATTCAATGGTTTAAATTTTTTGGGAATTTGACCAAAAGGTAAAAACCACGAAGGTTACTTTTAAGAATTTCCCCAAATTTCAATCGAAGGGCCAAATAGTTAAATCTTTAAAATTTAAAAATTCAAAAAAGCTAAAACCCTTCCGGGCCAAATGATTTAGTTTTTCCCGCCAATGGCGGTGGGGAAAAATTTTTTAAGTTCCTTTCCTCCTTCCCCTAATTCTTGTAAGATTAAAGAATTGCCGTTTAAGAACCCAGGCCGGTAAAATTTTTTGGGAATCCCCCTTTGCATCCCCAAATAAAGTGAGGGAAAAACATTTTTTTCCCAATTCTCAAAAAAAAAACAGCTAAGGGGAAAAATTGGACTTTCCAAAGGTTAATTCAAACCAAAAAAGGGACGCAATCTGGAATTTCAAATAACCAAAGAAATCAATCACCCAAACCATTTTCCCAAAAAGGGGTTTTTTCCCTTTCATTGGGAAGTTTCAAAGTGAATTTTTCTCCAATTCCCTTTGGAACAACTTTCAGCCGAAAAAAAATTTGTTTCTTAGGAAATTAGGTAAAGGAAAAAATTCAAAAAAGGGGTTTAAATTATTTTAAAAATTTTCCGTGAAAGGAAGGGTTTGGACAGTTTTTAAACCAAAAGGATTTTCTGAAAAGGCAGTTTTCCAGCATAAGGAAAGGGAATTTTCCCTTCTGAAAAATTTTTGTAATTTACAGCAAGGGAGAAAGGGTTTAAGCTTAACTTTCCGTAACTCAAATTTCCTCAAAAAGAACAAACAAGGAAAGTAAAGGGCCCGTAACCGGACCCCCCCAAAAAAAAAAAACCCCCAAAACAACAATAAAGGCACCCGGGGTTAAGCCCATTTATATTGGAAAGTTTCCCTTTCTTCCAGCATTTTTCCATTGAGTTGTTTTTGGGAATTTAAGGAATCACAAAAATAAAGTTTTTAGCTAGACTGGTTAAATTTATGATAAGGTACATTTAAAATCTTCCACCAAAGGGAAGAAATCCAAAAAAGAGCGAAATATCTTAGGGCCAAAATTTTTCCCAGCCATTGGGAAACCAAGGAAAAATTAGTTTTCCCAAAAAACGGAAAGTAAAATAAAAGAGTTGTCCGGTTTAACCGGACCCTCACAAAAAACACCCCCTTCCCCGGCCGGCTGGAGATTCTTCCCGGGCCAAATTGGAAGTTTGTAAAGAAAATTTAAGGAAGAAAAAAAAAGAAGCTGGGGGCCAAGGTTTGGGATTTTTTTTTTAAAATTTTGGGTAAATTTTAATTTCCAACCCAAAATTCAATGGGGCCAATTTCTCAAAAAACCAAGATAACAAAAACAGTTTTACCCCCATTGACTTCCAATCTGGGGGAAACTCGGGAATTTTCTTAACCTAAGAATACAAAAGGAAATTTAAATTTTTTTAGTTTTTTTTAATTAAGTAAGCAAAAACCCAAAAATTGCTTTTTTCCTGGGGATTAAAATTTAATGGAATCATTCCTTATTTGAGAAAAAAAAATTTCCAAAATTCCAAAGGATAATTTCTTAAATTTTTTTTCCGGAAAAAGAAATTTTTAAAGGAAATTCCTTTCAACCTTTCCAAAAAGGAAAGGGATTTAACCCTAGAAAGGAATTTTTTTCCCCAAAAACAGTTTATGGTTTTTCTGTTCTTCCCCTCCTTAAATCGTGCTTGGGATTTACTTTAAGGTTCCAAAGTTAACAGTTTGCGAAAAGGAATTAAAACCCAACAGAATATTGCCCGGCTTGAAGGGTTACCTTAAAGGGGGGTTTTCCCCAAAAGGCAGTTGTTTTCCAATCGTTTTTTAACCAAAAAAAGGTGAATAATATGCTTTGCAAGTTTTGGAATTTTTTCAAAAATAAGAATAAACACCAAATTGTAGAAAATTCAAAACGAAATCTCCCTAAAATTGAACCCAAAAATATGCACCCAAAATTGAACGGCCCACCAATTTGGGGTTACGCCAAAAAGGGGTTGGGGGGCCCTTTTCCTTTTATTGTTTTAAATTATTTGTTTGAATTTTAAAGAATCTTTCGATAAGGTTTCTAATAAAATTTTTTATTCAAATGAACAGTTTTTTGGACAAGGAATTAAATTTAAAATTAGATAAAAAATTTTTTCCAAAAGGAAATTTAATTTTGGGTAAAAAAATTACCCCAAACAATTTTTAGGGATCCAGAAACCTTATTTTTTTGGTACAGGGGTTTAAGGGTTGTCTCTTCTCAACTCAAAAATATTTGGGAAAAGGAATTTAAAGCGGCCAAAAACCTTTTTTCAGGTCGCTTTCCAATTCTTAAAAGGGAAATTATTTACAAAACCAAATAATACATTTAAATGAAAAATTTTTTTGGTTGACCTTAAAGGAAATTTTTTTCCCCTTTTCAAGGAATTTTCTAGGCTTTTAAAACAAGGTCGGAAAGTGGGGTGAAGAACGTAAATTTAACCATTTTAAGAATTTCGTTTCCGAATGCTTTGGAAACCAAAACCTTAAAAGGGAAAGATGGGGGTTGCCCTTTGCGGTTCCTCCGCATGGAAATACCCAAAAAGCATAGAACTTCACCGAAACCAAAGGGAGGGACAAGGTTTTCCTTGGGGATCCGCCAGAATCTTCTAGAAATGTCTTCTTTAGTTTCGGCTTAGGGGATTCCAAATTTCCAACTATCCAAAAGAAAGGGTTTCAAATGGGGGTTCGACCAAAAAGAAAAATTTTTAAAAGGGTTTTTTAAAGCAATGGAACCCTTTTGCAAAATGCAATTAACCCACAAACAAGAAACTTTAAGGTTCAACTTCCCAGGGTTTACTTTTAAGGGTAATCAGGTAATTTAATTTAACCCCGGGTAAAACAAACCCACCAAATTG
The DNA here is from genome assembly GCF_016835505.1 of Polypterus senegalus. Lineage (NCBI taxonomy): Eukaryota > Metazoa > Chordata > Cladistia > Polypteriformes > Polypteridae > Polypterus > Polypterus senegalus. The sequence continues at coordinate 19,569 of NW_024380562.1, read as the reverse complement.
TTCATTTTAGGAAAAGAATTTCCTTTCTGCAAAATTAGCCAAAGTCTTATTTTTTGCGCAAAAGATTCTAAAAATTAAACTCTTCCCAAAGGTAAGGAACTCGTTTAATATAACAAAATTTTAGAAACAAAAAGAAAATGCAGAGGAGTCTTTAGAATTCTTCCTCCCCATTTGAATCCAGTTTTCCCCAAAAATGGGAAGGGTGGAGGGGGAAAAAACCTTTTTTTCCCTTTTAAATTCAAGGTTTAATTGGGGTTTGGATTTTTTAAAACAAAAATTAAAACGGCTTAAATTTCCGGGAACCAAATTTTCCCCTAAAGGAAATCCTGCCAACGAAATTTAAGTTCTGTACCCATTAAAACAATTATAGTTTTAACAAATGTAAGGTTTTTTAAAAAAGGGCTTTCAGAAACCAAAGAAAAATTTCTGTGAAAAATTTTTTCCAAATAAAAGCGGAAAATTGCGTAACCCCCACTTCCAAACCATAATTTAAAAGGGAAATTTCATTTCAAAAACCCCGAATCCAATTAAAGAAAAGCGGGGCATTTTCCCCTTTAAATTAATTTATAAAAAAACCGAGAATCTACTTCCTCCTGGCAAATTATTAACTGAAAAACCCCCAAAAACATTAAAATCTCTTTTGGAAGGGGATTTCATAAAAATAAAGTTCTTTTCGAAATGCAAGAAGTGAATATTTAAAAAAGGGAATTTTTCTCCGACTTAAAGGGAAAAGTTTTGTTTTACAAGGACAAAAAATTTTCTAAATTGGAAATTTACGTCCTTTCCTCCAAAATCAGATGAAAAGAATGGAAGCTTTGGGGAAATTCTAAAAAGAAGAGCAACGGGAAAAAGAAGAATTCCGAAACGGGTTCCCCCTTTAAATAACAAAAACCGGGGCCCGGTTTGGGTGTTTAAACAAGGGGGTTTTCTTGCCAAAATTTTTTGTTAAAAGTAAATTTTAATTATCATGAAAGGGAAAAACTTTATGTTGTTTCTTTCCCTAGGGCCGAATCAAGAAAACACCAAGTTTTTGGAATTCAAAAAACTTTCCAGCGAAAAATCGAAACTGGAAAGGCTTGGGGGAACGCCCTTGGACAAAGGCTAAAACAAAACCAACGGCTACGAAGGTATGGTTCCATTTTTAAATTGGACGCAAAATCAGTTCCGGAAATTTTACCTTTTTGGCCCAGAAAAATTAAAAACCCCCCTAGCGCTGGCAAAGCAGAATTTTTCCGGGAAGAAGTTGGTTTAAAAAAATTCGGGAAGAACTAAAAAAGCAAAAGGGAAGGAAGTTTGTTTTTTTTCTGAAACCAAAACTTGTAATAAAGAGACGGAAACTTAAGGAAATATGAAATTTAAAGAATTTTCCCACTGAAAAAACTGCAAATGCAAGAGGGTTTCCTTTGAACCGGGCCTCTCCCAAAAATTAACCCCAGAAAAAACGGGGGGTTTTTTTTTCAGGTGTTCTATTGCCAAATTCGGTTCAAAAAATTTGATTTCCCTTTAAAAATAGGCTTCAAGGGAATGAACTTTTGTTCTTTTTTTTTGGAAGACTGCATAAAAAATTTAAACGAGAAATAAATTCCCCTTCCGGGAAGCGAAATGTTAAGGAAATTACCCATAAATTTCACTTAAACCAAAATATTTCAACAACCGGATATTAGCGGTTTGAACCTTGCCAATTACAAAAAGGGTCTTCTGAAAGCAAAAAATTTGCACGGAAAAACCATTAAATCTCTCCCGGAACCTTACCCTAAAAAACCCAAAAATGTTTCCGCTTTGGTCCCCCGGACAAAAACAGCCCTAAGGAATTTTCGTTTGTTTCGGAAAGTTTTTTCCAAATTTTTTTTTACTTTTAAAGTGGCTTGGCCAGGATTTAAATTTTTAAATTTATTTAAAAACAAAATTTTGGGAAAAAAGACCAACAAACGTGTAAATCACCCTTTTAACCAACATGGAAACTGGGTTCTTGAATTTATTTTACCATTAATTTCTTAAATTTTAAAATCCCAACAAATAAAAAAGGGGTTCCGGATTTGAACCCACCTGAAAAGGGAAATTATTCACCAAAAACCCCAATGGAAAATTTCCTGCGTTGTTTTTGGGCATTTTTCTCGAAAACAAATCCCTTTAACAAGGAGGCCTGGGGAAAAAGGAAAAATTTTTTAACCACTTAACTAAATGGGAAGGAATGTTCCCGATTTAAGGTTTGCCCAAGTTTGGGCGCAGAAACTTTTAAGAATTAAACTTAGGGGACCAAGGGTAAAATTTAAGGGGATTCATTGACCTTCCAACCAAAGAATTTTAAGGTTTCTTTCCTTCTTGGAAAAAAAAGGGGCGGAATAAAATTTTTCTAAGAATTTCTCCCGTTTTAGAAAAAGACTAAGGGGCCGAATAATTTTGTTCTATTTGAAATTTGGAAGACTGCAAAAAAAAACACAAAATTTTTTGAATTTCCTTAAAAATCTCAATTAATTTAGGAGGAAAGCTTTTTAAACCAAAGGAAAGTTATTCGAAGCGCAATTTTGCGTTTTTGAAGGAACCCGGAAGGCGTTTTTGGACCTTGATGGGAAGTTTGCTTTACACGGGAATTTAGGAATTTTTTCCATTCGTAAGGACACTTTCAAGAAGAAAGGGGTCAGGGTGGTTCGGACTGGCCCGACCAAGCGAGAATAAACCCTAGACCAACAACCCTAAGTTTTTGGGCATTTTAGGTTTTTGGGTTTTCTTGGTCCCCAAAATTTTAAGAACTTCAAAATTCAGCCTTTAAGGTAATTTGGGAAAAGTAATCTCTTAATTCTCCTGGCCAATCAATTAAACCAAGTGGAATCTTAAAACCTCAAAAAGTAACCAAACGATCGGAAAATAGAGGTTTCCATTTAAGTGGCTGGAACCAGTTTTTTCCCTACAAGGACGGCGGTTCTCAACCATTGGGCTAAAGGATTATTTGGGTAAAATAAAAGGAATTTTTAACCGGGCCGGGCAAGCTATCAAATCACTTCCCAAAAAAGCTTGAGCAAGGCTTTCGGGAATGTGCATTGGAAATTTATTGTTTTAAAGCAAATTTGGAATGTATTTTAGAATTGGCAAGGCTTCTAACCCAATTGGATTTTTTTCTGAAAGTAAAAATTTTAAACAAAATAAATAATCCAAAGGGGATTCAAATTCCCGAAAATTATTTTAACAAAAAAATTTAAAACGAATTTATTTCCACCAAAAAAACTATTTTTCAACGGAAATTCTTTCGCCTTAAACCCGTTTAAAAACCGAAGGCGCATCCAACCCATTGAATGATTTGTTTTATTTCCTAAAAAATTCATTAAATGGTTTTTTAAATTCCTTCCTCAACAAAAAAAGCCTTTTCTAAGAAGATAAACCTTTTCCCATTGAAACGAAGCTGGAAATGAAAATAATCCCACAAAACGGCTTATAATTGGGATTAAAGTTTGGTTAGGTTAAATATTTGGTTTTTATTTAGGTTACCCCAAATCGGTGCCTTCAAAATATTTCCCAGCCCAATGACAATTGGAAACCCCAACATGAACTTTGTTTTATTCAGCTCCAAATTACGGGAAAACCAATTTTCATGAAAAAAAATTCTAAATGAAAAAATCCTAGTTAATGCTCAGAATTAAAGGTTGCCGGATTAAACCACCAAAGAAAACAGAACCAGCTTTTGGTGGGCCCCTTTTGGCAGTTTTTTTAAAGGCCGGTTTTTCAGATGGGGGGGTTTTTGAAAACAGGAATGCTTTAAAGGAACGTTCCAGGGAAAGGAATTGCTTTTGTTGTCCGCCATTAAATTTTAAAACGGGGGACCCCAATTCCCTAAAAATAAAGAAAAAGCAAAAAACAATTTCCGGGCTAACTGGGAACTCGACCGGTTTATTACTCCAACTGATTTCTGAACGGCGATTTTTTTAACAAGTTTTAGCAATCCCGGAATGCATTCCAAAAAAAATTTTTTCAACCTTTTAAAATTTTTTCAAATGGAAATTTTCTTTTCCCAAAGAATTATTCCAAATGTCAGTTTCCCTTTAATTTAAAAAAATTTTAGTAAGGAGGAAAAGGGAAGAAAAAAAAATTTTTTCCAGTTAAAGGCTTAAGGTTGTGTTTAGGTTTTTTAGTTTTTAGCAAGTTTCTTCAAGAATCCCAAATTTCTGAAAAAATTTGGCAAAAAAGGAACACGAGGGGGATTGACGGTTTTTCTCCCTACCTCTTTCCGCCAATATCATGCTGAACTGCGGATGGGCATGGAACCACCAAAAAATAAAACCTAGATTGAATAATAAAAAATAGGCTTGGAAAGGGGCTTGGGACCAAGGGATCATTTGACCAACAAAAAGAGTGGTTTGACCTTTTAAAAAATGTTGACGGTTTATTAATTACTTTGAAAGTGAAAATTTTCCCACAAGGATTTTTCCGGGAAGTTAATGCTTTCAAAAATTCCCAAATTTTCCCTAATTCCAGAAACAAACAAGCTATTCCTTCAAAGAATTTTTCCCGACCAAAAAATTAGAAAATCTTAGGCCTTCCGGAGGTTTCTTGGATTTCAGGTTTGCTAACCAAGAACGGAAAAAAACAAGCACAGAATTAAAGGTTTCTTTTGGAAAGGGTCTTTAAAGGTGTAAGGCGTTTCCCCTGAAAGGAAATTTCCGAAAAAGGGTTTTAATCCCTGAAAAAAGCCCGGGAACGACTTTTTTTTTTGGGGCTCTTCCAAAGGATCAAAAAAAAGGGTTTAAGGAAAGGGGTTTCCCCTAATTAGAAAAAAATTTTTTTACAATTAAATATTAAAAATTTAAATTTCAATTTAAAGTTATAAAGTTTTATTATTTGTAAGGTTCTTTAATTTGTTGAGTAAATTAAAAAATTTCACAAACAATGGGTTAACCCCCAGGAATGTTTTGTTTAACCCAATTTGGGAAAAGGCAAACTATTTACTCAAAGTTTGAAAGCGAAAGATATTCCGAAGAAAAAAACTAAAATTTGGGGTTTCCCAAAAATTTAAATGGCAAATTTTCCCAATGTTTAAAACATCCCGAACTCTCAAAACCAAAAAAAAAAATTGTTTTTTAATCCCCTTGGCTTTTATCATATTTTTTCCCGCCAATGAGCATTTTTAAAAAAATTTTAATGAAAAAGGGAAAATAAGAAGAAGAAAAATCTTTGATTTCTCGTTAATTAACTGTTAGGTCGGATTCTTTTTTCAGAAACCGAAATGAACACATAGAAGGTCGTTTCCCACTGAAAGGAAAACCACCGGAAAAATGGGGGGTTTATGTTTAAAAAAGCTGCAGGTTTTTGGGAAGGCATAAAATCAAATCCAGAAGATTTCCCTTGGGGGAAAATTTCAACCCCCCCAAAATTTTTTCTAAAAGGGACTTAAACGCGGGTTTTTTTTTTCCCAAAGTTTGATTGGCAAAACCGGAGGATTTAAACTTTCCCAAAAATTGGGGGGAAAGGGAATTTTGGGTTTTAAAGTCAATTTCCCGGGGAAAAGAACTACTTTTTTCCATAAGAAGAATAAGTTCCCCCAAAAAAATTAAACCAAAAGGGCCTTGTAAAATTTTAATTCGAAAAAACAGAACTTTGGGGAAAACCGGCAATTTGCTTCTGAATTTTGGGGGTCTTTCCAAGGTTGAGGAAAAAAGGGAATTTCTAATTTTAAAATAAGTTTTTAACCAAAATTTTCCTTTGAACCCTTACATTGCGAATCCAAAATATTTCTAAAAATCAATTATAAAAAAAATTCCAGCAGGGCAAATTTGATCCAAATTTGTTTTTTCCAGCTAATGTTAAGGGGGTTTTGGAAATTAATGTTGCTTTCCTTGGCAAAGCAATATTTTAAAAGAAAAATTTAAGGATTTAAAAACCGCAAAAATCTTCCAAAGGGAATCTTTCCTTCTTCCCCAAAACGAAAGTTTATTTCTTAAAATTTTAAATTTATTTAAATAAAAACTGGGAAACTTTTCCGGTTTAACGCTTTACTATTGCAAAAGTTATTGTGTGTTTTTTGGAAAATCTTTTGGGCCCAAATTTTAAAAGGTTAAACATTTGGTTAAGGGCAAGGGTTTGGGGTTGGCTTATTTCTTTTCCTGACATAAGCAAAAAATTTGAAAATAGAAAATAACCACTAAAACGGCAAAATGTATAATCACCAAAAAAACTTAAAACCTAACTCAACTTTATTACCCATAAAAATTTTCAAAACTTGAAACCCCCAAAAATTCTCGGGAAAGGCGGTTGCTTTCATCCTAAGAAAAGGTTTTTTAAAGCAAAATTTTAAAGGTTTTTTTTCCCTTCAGGGAAAATTATTTTCTTTTGGGGTCAAAATTTCTAAAATGAAAATAACCCTTTCTCAGAGAAAAAAACTTGTAAATATTTTAGTTAAATAATTTCATAATTTGTTGAAATTAAAAAAAACCCAAAATTTTAAAAAATTAAAATTAAAAATGGGGACACTTCTTCTTTTTCCCCAGTTAAAAAGTTTTTGTCATAATGACAAAAGTAAGTGGAATTTTTACCTTAACCTGCAAAACTTAAAAAATTTTACTTAGAATTTCGGCGTCCAATTCTAAAATGGAATCCGTAATTGCCAAAAAAACCAACGGTTTGAGGTTTTTTAGTTAATCGGTTTTAATGGTTAATTGGCGTTTAAAGGGTTTAGTTAATTAAATTTTCCCCTTGGAACCCAAATTCTGAAAGTGAAAATTGCCCCCGGTGAAGGAAGGACAGGAGAATTTATATTCGGTATGCTCCATTGCTCCCCAAATAAAAGTTTAATTAGGAATTTACCATGGAAACCCAAACCGTGAATTGAAAAAAGGTAACCTTCGGAAATAACGTTTGGAATTTTACCGCTCAACCCATTTTCCTGGGGAGCAACAAGATCAGAGGTTTCCCTTAACACATCAGGAATGTTTCTCCTAAGTTGACGCTAAAAAAAACCCTCCAAGAATTTGGGGAAGAGTAGTTTTACATTTTCCAAAAAGGTTTAAAAGGGAGGGTTTTAGAAAAAAAGGTTTTTTGGAAATGGAAAAACTTGGTTGCAATTAAAAGGTCAGGAATTGAATAAAAAAGTTTGGTTCTTTGGGACCTTCAAACATGGGTTTTGTAAACGGCCCGTTTCAAACCAATTGGAATTTCTCCCAAAAAATTTTACCCTTTGGTTTCCAGGAAGGTTTTCCCACCCTAAATCATTCTAAAATTAACTTCCGCTTCTGATTCTTTTAAGGGGCCCCCTTTTCATTAAAAGGTAATTAAGAAAATCGAAGAAACCAAAAATAAAGGTTCCAGGCGTTTTAAAATTTTTTTGGCTTTTTAATATTTACTTAATATTTTTTTCCTGCAAATTAATTAAAATTTCCAAATTTAGATTGACCTTGCTTAAGAAAAAACTACAAAATAAAAATTTTTCTTACCCCTTTTCAAAAAATTTTCTGGCTTCAAAGGAATTAAAACTTTCCTTTAAAAATAAAGCTTTCCAAGGGAAAAACAAAAATTTTTTGTTTAACACCACAAAATAAATTTTTTTAAAGAATTTGGTTCCCCTTTTTTAAGGTATTCTTTTCCAAGATGAATTCAATTCTAAAAAAAGGGGAATCAACCAGAAAAGGCCTTACCAAGGATTACATTTTAATTGAATCCTTATGGTTTAACCGAAATTTTAAAACCAATGGGTCTTTCCAACAATTAAAAACTGAGAATTTTATTAACCTTGAAAAATCGCCAAAAAGGGAATTTTAATTGGTTATGCTTCCCTCACTTTTTGAACAATCGAAGTTTATTTTCTTTTAAAATTTGTTTTAAACAACTAAAGGAAGCCTTTTTTTTTGGCCGCCAGAAAAAAATTAACAACAAGAATCATCCACGTTTTTCGAGGTTTAAACATTAAGGTTAGAGAAAAACCATTAAATTGAGTAATTTTAAAATCAAGTTCTTTTTTGGAATTTTGTTAAGAAACAAATTTTCCCCGTAAACGAGAAAGTGAAGTTTACAAAAAGTAAGGAAGGGTGTTCTTATCGTTTTAAAAGCCCCTACCAAAAGAAGGGCCTTGGGGAAAAGGCCAAACGATGAAGACCCAAACAAGAAAACATCGTTTTAAGGCCTAACTTTGGTGAGGAATTCAAACCAGCAAGCTTCCGGAGAACCCATTTTTAAAACAAAAAAAATTTTAGGACCACCCGGATGGCGACTTTTATCTCCCATGGTTGCTTTGGTAATTTGAGTTGTTTCAAAAAATTTCAAAATCTTCTAAAGAAAGAAGTTCTGGGGTCCCCAAAATTTCCCGGGACCTTTTTCTGAAAGGGCAATTACAACCTAAAATGAAAAAACCCATTTTAATTTGGTTGAAAATTTGGAACGGATGAAAAAATTTCACCCTTTTTAACTTAGGGTTTTTTCCCAAAAACCCCGAAGGGTTTTGAAAGCAAGTTTCCTTAAACCGACTTTTGCAAAACCGAAGTTGATCCAATCCTTTAAAGGAAAGGTTTTAAAAAATGCAAAAAGATTTCTTTGGTTTCCCAAAGGGGGTTTATATTTTTGGGAGCCGTTTCTTTGAATGGAAATGGGACCAAAAAAGGAAAACCAAAAATAAATTCCATGTCCTTGGTTTAATGTTGGTTTTGGTATAGGGTTTAGGTCAGCCAATCTCTTTACGCTGGCCACCATTTTAAGGGAAATTTGAACCAAAAATTTGAACGCCAGAAGGAAAATTTAGGTTCCTACCCCGTTGGGAATTAATCTAACCCCCAATCGTTAAAATTGGAAATTTTAAAACGTAACTAACCCAAAAAAAACAATAAGAAGGACGCGGATTTGAAACCGATAATAAGACAAAGCAACTAACCCCCAAGGTTTTCCCCTTTTGGCTTCCTCCAAAACGTTGGTTTTTTGGCCAATTTTTGGGGTTTAAGGGCAAAATTTTCAAGGAATTAATTTCTAAAAACAAGGGCTTTAAGAAAGGGAAAATTGCCTGTTTTGGGGAAAGAAATTTAATTTAAAATTTCATTTTTTTTCCCAAAATTTAAAACTGGCATTGTGAAATTAGGGAAAAACTATCCAATTTTTAAAAAACAAATTAATCTTTAAACTATTAATTTGGTTTTTAAGGGGATCTAAAGGGGTTTTTATTTTCCCTTAATTTTCAAAGGGAAAGGGGAATCCCGCTTTTTTAACCCTTGAAAGAAATTTGTTTTTTCACACCCAAAATTTTTAAAAATACTTTTTGGGGAACTTACTTTTTCTTCCAAAGTAATACTGCTTAATTAAATCGAAGCATGAGGGGGGAAAAAGGAAAACAAAACAAAAAACGAATTTCTTTAAAATGGTTAATGGGTTTTTATTTAGGTTTTTGCAAAAAGTTTTTTTTTCCTAAGCCAAAATTTTTAAGAAGCGTGAAGATATTCAAGCCTTGGGAAAAGGAATTTTACATGACAAATATTAATTGAAATTCCTCCTTTCCCTTTCCCTAAAAAAGTCGAAGGGGAAGGAAAACTCCTAAACTAAATAAACTTCAGTTGAAAAGGGAAATAAAAAATGGGTCTTTCGTTCCAATCCTTTCGTCTTTTAAAGCCTTTCCAAGCAGAAGTTTCCTACCGGGGTTTAAAAATTTTGTACGGATTTTTCAATGGAATTTTACGCTGGAGATAAAAAATTTATTTTTAATTGGTTTTTACCCTTTCAAAAATGCTAAATTTTTTAAAGTAGGAGCACAAAAAACAGAAGTTTTCAATATTAAAGGAAAGGTTCCCATTGGTTTCCCGGAAGCGTTTTAGAAAACCCTACCAAAAGCAAAGGAAAGAGCTTAAGGTGCGTTTGGGGGTGTTTTTGCTGATCTGAACGGACGGGGAAATTCAAGCCTCAGAAGGGTGTTTTATTTTCCCAAAGGAACTGCAAAAAGAAGAAGTTTTTTTCGGTTTGACTGGGAACAACAACACAAGTGCCACCGCTATTGGGAAGGGTTTGAAATTATTGGGAAATTTCAGAAGGCAAAGGGAAACACGGGAATTTTCTTTTTTTCGCTACGGAAATTTCAATTTTGGGGGACACCAAAAAAATAAAATTAATTTCAAAAAATTTCGGGAAAACCCCCCAAAAAACGGTTTGGAAACTCGGGGAATTGGGAACCTGGTTTCCCTAAGGGTTGCCCCTTTTCAGGGTTTAAGCAAAAAATTTCCAAGTTTTAATTTTGGAAATTTTGGGGCTTTAAGAAAAATTCAAATGCCGAATTAATAACTCTCCTGGAAATACCATCCAAAAGGGTGTACCGGTTAATGGAAATGAGCTAGCCGATTTTGGGGAAACAAACAAAAGTTTATATCACCAAAGGGTAATTGGGCTTAACTTCTTTGTTAGGTTTTTATGAAAAATTCCCTTAAGGTTTGCAAAAATTAAAAACTTTCCAAAGGGAAATTCACGGCCGAACCAAAAGTTTTTTCTTGGGTTATCCCTTTGCATGCTAAATCTCGGAACAAAGCAAAAAAAACCCAAAATTTTCACTTAAGGAAAATCTTATGTTTTCGCAAAATTAAAGTTAAAGGGAATCTTTTCTTGGTTAACCATTTATTTAAAAGATAAATTTTCGACAACGCAAGGAGAAGGGGGCGAATTTTAAAATTGGGGGGTGCTTTCCTCTAATGAAGGGGTTAAATATAAGGAATTTTAAGTTTTTAACCTAAAAATAACAAAAGGAAATTTTGTCCGGGAAAACGAGCCAAAATAACTCTCACCTTTTCTTTGCCTTTAAAGGAAAAGTCTAGGACAGGAATTAAAAAAAAAGGAATCCTTTGTCAAGGGCGGGGGGGTTTGTGTCTGGGACCGGGCAATTCCTCTAACCATTCACTTTGGTTCCAAGCATTTAGGAAAACCAAGAGCTGGGTAAACAAATCCGAACCAAAATTAACCCAAGCCGGGGACTTGCGTTTTCCCTTTCCCAAACATAATCTAAAATGGGAAATTTTCATTGTTGAAAATAATTAAAATTACACTAAAAAAAATTCTAAGGACTTGAACCCTTTTTTCCCAAACTTTTAAGTTTGAACCCGTCCCCAAACCAAAGGGGAAACAGAAGCCAAAAGAAAAAACACTGAATTTTTCATTCAAATTTCTATTTTGGAAATTTTAGGTTTTTCAAACAAAGTTTTTCGTAACCATCTTAATGGGAAAGGGAATTTAACGCAGGAAGGAAGTTTTAATTATCCAGTCTAAATTTTTTTTTCTAAAGTAAAAATTTTTTTAAGAATACCAAATTCAAATGCTGAAATTGCAAAGCATCGAAAGAAAAGCACGGATTAATCAGGTTTTCGTCTGTTTAAACTAAGGAATGGGGCGTTGAAGGTTTATTTAAAGTTCTTTTTCTCATTTGAAAAGTAAAAACCCGGGAAATTCTGCACAATTTCCCAGGAAGTAACTTGAAATCCAAACCCATTTCAATTCAAAGGAAAGCGGGTTTCTTTTGGCTTAAAGAATTTAAAATTTCAGAATGCTTTCAAGAAAACCAAAGGGTTTTCTTAGCGGATCTGCAAAGCGAACGTGCCTTTAAAACCAAAGAATTTGCCGGAAAGCTTTTTAAATAAGTCGGGTTCCTTTGGCGGAAATGAATAGGATTGTTTCCGGTAAGTTTTTGCTAATTCAGAAATTCCAAACTCCACCAGGCAGCAGGCAAAACGGGAAGTATTTTTTCGAAGTGCGGTTTCACAGGAAAATTTTAAAGAAAAACGGCAGGCGCAAAAATCTTTGGTACTCTGCCAGTTTGTAAAAAATTGAACGAACTAAACAATGCTTTAAAAAATTTAAAAGTTCATCTTGAACTTAAAAGAGTATTGCGAAATCCCTTCCCGCCCCCGGAGAATTCAAAACAACCTGGCTGACCGGGCTTTTGCTTTCCTTGGGTTGTCATTTCAAGTTCATTTAAAGCGAAATTTTAAACCTTTAAAGAAAAAGCTTTTTTCCAGGAATTGGTTCTTTTGTTTCCCAAAAAATTAAATTTTCGAAAGAAAAATAATCCACATTCCAAGTTTGATTAAAATTAAAAAATTTAATAAAATATTTGGTTGCAAAGGTTTTTACCCAAATCAAAAATTTTTCGCTTTGTAAATTTTTGGGTTAAGGCGATTAAAAGAATGCCGGGGGTTTTCTCCTTTTTAAAATTTTTTAACCCTGAAAAATTAATTTAAGGAAATTTTTAAACGTCCTTTCCTTGCTTAACCCAAAAATTTTTTAAAAAGGCAGTTTTTAAGGGGAAAGGGGAAAACCAAAGAAAAACACAAAAAACAACGGAAACGTTCGGTCTTAAGGGCTTTTGGGCAGATTTGTTTTTTAAAAATTTTTTCCCTTTAACCAATTTTGGGTTGCAGATTTGCTTTTGGTAAAGGAACATTAGGGGAATTAAAATAAATTTCATCTGCTTGGGTTCCCTATACAAGAAACTGTACATAATGCTGAAATTGGAAACTATCTCAAACCAATGGAAATTCGAAAATCGAAAAAAATTTTAAGACGGCCCCGAATTTTGCCACCGCATTTGAGAATACCAGCCAACAAGCCAAAGGGGTTGCTCCTTTTTAAAATTAAAGGGTTCAATTTTCCTCTTTTAAAATAAATTTTTCCACAGAAATTTTCTTCTTGAATTTAAGCTTAGCAAAAGAGCTTTTTTCAAGTTCAAACAGCGAAAAAATAAGTAAAGCGTAAGGAATTTGTGATTTTATTAGGAAAAGGTTCTTAAAACCCCCGGAAGCAAATTGAAGGAGCTTTAAGTTTTTTACCCGGTTGCCCATTCTGGTAAGGAGTGCCTTTTGCTTTTTAAGCTTAACCCCCCGGAAAAAGAAAGGTACAAAACCTTTCCCCATCTAATAAACCCAAGGTGATTTCAAACAATCAAACCGAACGGGGTAATTCCCACTTGGGGTTTAATTTAATTTCATCACCCAAAGGGTTATTTTTGGTTTAGGACTTGAAAAATTCAGGTTTTACGATGGGTTAATTAAGGAATTTAATTTTGGGAAAACGGCAATTTTTTTGGCAAACCCCCATTCCAAGCTCCGTACAAGAACCAAGATGAACCCGGCAAAAAGGAAAAGGGGGTTTTGGGTTTAAGGAACCCCCAAAAGGAGAATAAAGGAGCCAAAAGTGGGGGGTCTGGCATTTGCGTTGGAAAAGCATTTGCCATTTTTCCCAAGGGGATTCCAAAAAGAAATCAGGGCTTCAAGGCGCAAGGTTTGATTTTTTTCTAAATTACGCAATTAATTTCTAAACCGCAAAATTTCCCCCTTCAATTCAGTAAATTAAGGGGAACATTTCCTTTTTGATAAAAAATTTTCCGAAATAAGGTTTACCCCAAAATTAGGGTTCTTTGAACGGGAAATTTTTCTTAATTTAAAAAAACCCCAACCCATTCCCACTAAATTGAAAGAATTTTTTAAGCCTGAAAAAATTTTTAAAAATTTTTATTTTTTTGGCCCTAAACTAAAGTTTATTCCCAAAATTAGCTTCTAAAAGCGAAAGGAACCCGGGACCCAAAAACCCAAGGTTTATTTTCAGTTAAATATTTTTTTTTGTTTGGGTAAAGGTTTTTTTTAGCCCGGTTCCTAAAAAGCAAAATTCTTTAAGGGGAAAGAAAATTTGCCCTAAAGAAACCGGGAACGGATAATTAAACAATTGGTTCATTGTTTAAAAAAACCTGGGAAGGTTACAAAAATTTAAAGTCACTTACACCTCGGTAAAAATCGAAGCAGAGAATAAAGTGGCTGTCCGGTAACCGGGACCCTACCAACGAGAAATCCCCTTTAACATGGCTCTCCTTTTATCCCCTAGGAATGGCTACCCAAATTCTTGTTTTTCAAAAAATTTCTCAGAAATTAAAGAAACAAGGTTGGCGCTGACCTTTTTGGGTTCTTTTGTTTTAAAACCAATAAATTTTAAATTAAAATATTAAATTCTTTGGGATTAGAAATTAAAGGAAAAAATTTAAAAAACCCAAAAAATAAAGGTCCTTGGAAATCATTGATTTATTTCCGCCAAACCCAAGGGTTATTCAAAAATTTTCCTAACCAATTTAAGGAAAACCGAAGGCATTTCAACCCATTAAAAGTGATTTTTTTTTTCCCCTTTAAAAATCATTAAAGGGAAATTTTTATGGTTTCTTCCCGTATTAAAAGTTATTCTTTAAATTCCCAAAATTTCCCATGCTGAAAAGGGAAAATGGGGGTTTAGAAAAAAAACAAATTATATATTCTTTCATCTAGGCTAATGGTTTTGGGAAAAAAATTTTCATAGAATTTCCCTTTTCCAATGCAAGCAAAATTGGTAAGGGGTGAAAGGGGATTTAAAAAATTACACTTTTAACAAAAAAAATATTTCTGTAAGAAGCAGTGTAGATATTGACACGTGACTGGTGAAAGAAACGCTGACGGTAACGGGATGAACATTTATCAGTTACGTATTTCTCCTCGCTCCATTGTTTTGCCTAATCATCAAGCACTGGAAACGAGCACGCGGAATGGTTATCATTGTTCACCGCAAACGTAGTTCAAATACCTCAGATATGAATGCAAAACGAAGTAAGTAAGACGGGCTTGGTCCGGATTGTAAATCCCAGTGACCTCTCGCCAAGACCCAAAGCGTAGAATCATACCCTAGACCAACAGTTGGCTGGAGCTGCTTTTGGCATTCTCCTAGGCAGTTTACGTTATTGGCCAGTAAGATTTGTATTGTGTGCTTCTAAGCAAAATTTTCAAGGAATGCACTTAAAGAAATCGGCTTCTAGAGGCTAAGGAATCCTTGACTTTCGGTTTCACATAATGTGATAATTAAATGTTCTGAAACTGCAGAAAATCAATTCCACATTCCAAATGTTGTAGAGTTGCTAAATTAAGAAAGAAACATTTCACCTAAATTTATGAAAATAAATCTTACGGATCCTTAAACTGTTTGAGTTTTATTTCCACCCAAATCTGAAGGGGTACTCTTCTTGAAACGTATGCTAGAATTCTTTCGTCTTTAACCGCTGCCAAGCTTTAAAATGCCCTGAAGCAGCCACTTCAATCCTTCAGTTGCAAAAAGTGAATTGCCTTGCCTAAGAATCTAATGCAATTCTAGCCTTAAATGGAAAATTCTTATCGTTTCCTTTCCGGTCGCGATACTCTAAAGCTTTACTTTTCAAGAATGATCACCAGCTGTTCCCTAATTGAAAGCAAGCAGCTGAAGTTGAGCCGGGTACAGTTAAAGAAAACAACAACAATAGATATATATATCAGTTCGCTTTCCATAAGTTCGGCAGCCATTTAAAGTCATCAGGTATTTGGGGTGTTTAGTAACAGCAAGTTCTTTCTACCCACATGCCGGGCAAAAATATTTCAAGAAGCAGTGCAGATATTGGCATCGCGGACAGAAAGAACGCCGACGTACGGGATGAACATTGATCAGTTAAGTTATCTCGCCTCTACCACGCCTAATCATCGCGAATCAAACGTACGCAGCCGTATTGTTCATCTCTAAAACGTGCACTGAAACACTCTCAGATATGAATCGTGCAAACGGGCAGTAAGACGGGTTGTCCGGGACACGAAACGGA
The DNA here is from genome assembly GCF_016835505.1 of Polypterus senegalus. Classification (NCBI taxonomy): domain Eukaryota; kingdom Metazoa; phylum Chordata; class Cladistia; order Polypteriformes; family Polypteridae; genus Polypterus; species Polypterus senegalus. Next base: position 4,001 of record NW_024380562.1, on the reverse strand, counting down.
CCCTCTCGCATCTGGCAGAATCATACCCTCGACCAACAAGCCGCCATTCTAGCTTGTAGGATCGACCAGTGGTGCCAAACTTGGGTTCGTACGGATGTTTTACCTCTGGAATTCACCGCTGAAAGTAGAAATCAATTATCCCGTCAGAGAAACAGCCTCCTTTGTGTGAAGCTTTTACACTGCTTTCAGTAAAATCTCAAAGTTTCCTTCTGGGTTCTAGGCAGCAGCTGCAAGAAGAATAGATGTAGTTTATTTCAATCATTCCACCGCGGGTAAGGAATCAACTGGTGCCGCTTTTCACTAAGCGAAAAAGTGCCTGAGGGAAGGTCCTACCAGGAAAGGCAGCAATGGGAAATATATTCCCTTGGTTGTCGCTTTTGAACTGCGCTTTCCCCAGCTGTATTCCGGTGTTTAGACGTATTTTCAGCTATCTGAAGTCAGCTGGGGATTCCCAATTACTCCGGAAGAGGCAAACCTGCAAAATGACAACAAAGATTTGTTTGTCCTACTTGAACTCGGACCTCTCGACCTCAAAGCAGAATCATAATTTCCCAGGACCAACAAAGCCAGTTTGTTACTTCTGGCATTCTCCTAGGCAGTATGGCTGCTATTGGCCCGATTTGCATTGTGTGTTTCAAAACAAAATTTCTGAAGGAATGTACTTCTAAAGAAAAGAAAGGGCTTCTCAGAGGCTAAGGAACTTTGGATTCTTTTTGTTTCTGACATCGTGACAATTAAATGTTCTGAAAACTGCAGAAAAATCAATTCCACATTCCAAATGCTGGCAGAGTTGCGAAATTAAGCGCAAAGAAACATTTCAGACTAGCACGATGAAATAAATCTTAGCGGATCCTTGAAACTCATTGAGGTTTATTTCCAGCCCAAATCTGAAGGGGTACTCTTCTGAAGCGGCGTTAAATTCCTTCGTCTTAACGAAGCTTTAAGGCAAAAGCCCGTAAGGCTGCATTCTCTCAATCCTTCAGTTGAAAAGTGAATTTGTTTTATTTACACCTGACAAAAATTCAGTTCCAAATGGAAATTCTTTACTGCTTCCTTTCCTGGCCGCATACGAAAAGCTTTACTTCTTTCTAAGAAATGATCACCAGCTGTTTCCTCATTGCTGAAAGTGCGAGAAGCAGCTGGCGGAAGCCAGAAGAAGCAAACAACAAAAACAGGTATATATCAGTTCGTTTCCATGTCTTAAATGGCTTAATGGTTGTGTTGGTCAGGTATTTTAGGGTGTTTAGGGTCAGCAAGTTCTCTTTTCTACCGATATGCAAGCCAAAATATTTCTGTAAGAAGCAGTGCAGATATTGACACGTGCTGGTGAAAGAAACGCTGGCGGCAGCGGGATGAACATTTATCAGTTGCTGTATCTCGTTCCATTGCTTTGCCTAATCATCAAGTAGACTGGAGCGATCGTGGAATGGTTATCATTGGAAACTATCATCTCTAAACGTAACTTAAACACTCTCAGATATGAATCATAAGCGAAGCAAGTAAGACGGGCTTGTCCGGGATTTGAACCCAGGACCTCTCGCACCCAAAGCGAGAATCATACCCCTAGACCAACAAGCCGGGCTGAGTGCAGCTTTTGGCATTCTCCTAGGCAGTTTGGCTGCTATTGCCGCAAGATTTGCATTGTGTGTTTCTAAGCAAAATTTTCGAAGGAATGCACTTCTAAAAGAAATCAAGGGCTTCTCTAGAGGCGCAAGGAACTTTGGATTCTTTTTGTTTCTGACATACGTGACAATTAAATGTTCTGAAAACTGCAGAAAATCAATTCCACATTCCAAATGCTGGCAGAGTTGCGAAATTCAGCGCAAAGAAACATTTCAGACTAGCGCATGAAATAAATCTTAGCGGATCCTTGAAACTCATTGAGGTTTATTTCCAGCCCAAATCTGAAGGGGTACTCTTCTGAAACGGGTGTTAGAATTCCTTTAACCTTAACGAAGCTTTAAAGCAAAATGCCCGGAAGGCTGCATTCTCTCAATCCTTCAGTTGAAAAGTGAATTTGTTTTATTTACACCTGACAAAAATTCAGTTCTAAATGGAAATTCTTTACTGCTTCCTTTCCTGGCCGCATACAAAAGCTTTACTTCTTTCAAGAAATGATCACCAGCTGTTCCCTAATTGCTGAAAGTGCGGAAGCAGCTGAAGGAGCGCAAGAAGAAGAAAACAACAACAATAGATATATATCAGTTCGTTTCCATGTCTTAAATTGCTTAATGGTTGTGTTGGTCAGGTATTTTAGGGTGTTTAGTGTCAGCAAGTTCTCTTTTCTACCGACATGCAAGCCAAAATATTTCTGTAAGAAGCAGTGCAGATATTGGCGCGTACTGGTGAAAGGAACGCCGGCGCAGCGGGATGAACATTGATCAGTTGCTGTATCTCGTTCCATTGCTCTGCCTAATCATCAAGTAGACTGGAACGGGTAATGTGGAATGGTTAGCATTGGAAACTATCTCTAAAACGTAACTGAAACACTCTCAGATATGAATCGCAAACGAAGAAAGTAAGACGGGCTTGTCCGGGATTTGAACCAGGACCTCTCACCACCCCGAGAATCATACCCCTAGACCAACAAGCCAACATCGAGGCTGCGGGGGCCTGACCGGCAGTGTTTTAAAACTTAAGGTTCAGACGGATGTTTTACCTCTGGGAATTGGACCGCTGAAAGTAGAAATCAATTATCCCATCAGAGAATTGTCTTCCTTTGTGTGAAGCTTTACACTGCTTTCAGCAAAAATCAGCCAAAGTTTTCCCTTCAAGTTCCTAGGCAGCAGCGTAAAAGAGAACAGATGAAGCTATTTTCAATCATTCCAGGTAAGGAATCGATTTTGTGCGTTTCACTAAGGAAAAGCGGTTCTTTAGGAAGAACCCTACCAGGAAAGGCAGCAATGGGAAGAGGAGCTCTTTAAGGTTGTCGCTTTTGAACGGGTGCGCTTTTCTTCTCAGCTGCATCGGGCGTGTGACGCGGGAGCAACGTCTCTTCTAAGCCATTCAGAAGCTTCATGGGGGGATTCCCACCATTTCCGGAAGAGGAAAACTGCAAAGGATCAAGCAAAGGTCGGGCTTGTCCGGGATTTGAACCTCGACCTTCGCACTCCTAAGCGAATCATACTCCCTAGACCAACAAGCGGCTGGTAGCGCGCTCTCTTGGCATTCTCCTAGGCAGTATGGCTGCTATTGCCGCAAGATTTGCATTGTGTGTTTCAAAGCAAAATTTCTCGGAATGTAACTTCTAAAGAAATCATGGCTTCTCAGAGGCTATGAACTTTGGATTCTTTTTGTTTCTGATAATGACAATTAAATGTTCTGAAAACTGCAGAAAATCAATTCCACATTCCAAATGCTGGCAGAGTTATAAATTAAGCGCAAAGAAACATTTCAGACTAACGCATGAAATAAATCTTAGCGGATCCTTGAAACTCATTGAGGTTTATTTCCAGCCCAAATCTGAAGGGGTAATCTTCTGAAACGGCGTTTGAATTCCTTTGTTAACCAAGCTTTTAAGGGAAAACCCGGGAAAGGGTGCATTCTCTCAATCCTTCAGTTGAAAAGTGAATTTGTTTATTTACACCTGACAAAAAAATTTAGTTCCAAATGGAAATTTTTACTGCTTCCTTTCCTGGCCGCATACCCAAAGTTTTACTTTTCAAGAAAAGATCACCAGCTGTCTATTGCTGAAAGTGCAAGCAGCTGGGCGGAGCTGCCAGAAGAAGCAAAAAAACAACAACAGGTATATACAGTTCGTTTCCATGTCTTAAAATGGTTAATGGTTGTGTTGGTCGGTATTTTAGGGTGTTTAGGTCAGCAAGTCTTTTTCAAATGCGCAAAAATTTGTAAGAAGCAGTGCAGATATTGAGTACGGAAAGAACGCTGACGGGAGGGATGAACATTATCGTTGCTGTATCTCGCCATGCTTTGCCTAATCATCAAGTAGACTGGAACGAAGGAATGGTTACATTGGAACTATTCAAAACGAATTTAAACAG
>NW_024380561.1:0-43581 GCF_016835505.1 Polypterus senegalus | reverse complement strand
CCCTTTTTTTAAACCCCCTTTTTCCCAAAAAACCTTGTTTGAGGGTTTTTTTTAAAAAAAAGGGGATTATACAGATAACCCCTTTGTATTCTCTTAGATATTAGGAAAGATTATTGAAATTATGTATATAAACACACTGTTTATATAAAAAAAAACCCAAATATTATTTTAAAGATTCAGGTTCCATTCAATATTTACACCTTTGTAGGGCACCAACAAATATGTACAATGAAAAAAAATGTATACAGAAATGTGTACAGGACACAAAACGAGTACATGTACTAAGTACGTGTAAAAAATTAAATTATGGTTACCACCAAAATACAATTTGCCAGGGATTTTTTTTCCCCAAACGAGTTAGCTTTTTAAAAGGAGCCTCTTCAGGTTAATGTTACACTCCCCTTCTTCTTCTTCAACCCAAACCCTAAAGAGATTCCATCAGACTACTCCCTTTAAACAATTAGAACAATTGAACAATTAGAACAATTCAAAACAGGCCATTCACCCCAACAAAGTTTCCCAAGTCCATCCATTGTTTCCCCCAAGAAAAATCAATCGATTTTTGAAAGTCCCTAACGTCTTACTGTCTACCCCCTATTTGGGAACTTTTTTCCCAAAGTGTCTATGTTCTTTGTGTAAAAAAAAACTTCCAATGTTTGTCAAATTTACCCCTTAACAATTTTCCCAACTGTGCCCCCTGTTCTTGATGGCCTTTTTAAAATAAAGTCTCATCCACTGTATAATTCCCCCATAATTTTAAACACTTCAATCATTCATTTAATTTTCTTTTGTTAAAAACTGAAAGGCCCAGTCTTTTAATCTTTCCTCAAAATTAAACCCCCGTGACCTGGAATGCCTAGTCCCCTTTTTGGACCTTTCTAGTGCTGTTGTCCTTTTGTAGCCTGAGCCCAAAAACTGCAAAAAGTACTAAGATGGGCCTACCAGTGCATTATAAAGGTTGAGTAAAACCCCCCTTGGATTGCCCCACAGATCGTTATATAATTTTAAATTCTTTGCCTTATTAATGGCTTCTGAACACTGTTTGAAGTTGATATTGGAGTCCACTATGACTCCAAACCTTTCCCCCTCAAAGGGTGTATCTTTTTTAACCATTGTGTACAAACCTAATATTTTTACTTCCATGTGTAATACTTTACATTTATGACTTAAATTTCATCTGCCAAGATCTGCCAACCTGTATGCTATCCAAGTCCTTTTTAATGATAAAACGGCCAAATTATCTGCTAATCCACCTATCTTGGTATCATCTGCAAACTTAACCACTTGTTTAACCTATCTAAATCATTTATATATTTTAAAAAATAGCAGCGCCCTAGCACTGCCCCTTGGAACCCCCCCTTAAAACATGGGCCAGTTCATGGGGTTTCCCCCGCACCATCACCCTCTGTTTCCCCTGTGTCTGGACCCTGCACCCATCTAAAACATCACCCTAAATTTCCCCACTTTTTTAACTTGATGCCCAACCTCCAGTGGCACCCTTTATCAAAGCCTGAAAGTCCGATAAAAAATATCATAAGCCCATTTTACGACCCTTTTGTTGCCTCCTTGAATTCCAACATTTTGAAAACACGACCCCCCTTCTGAACCCATGCTGACTGTTCAAAATTTCCCCGTCCTTGTCATGTGTTGCTCAATCTTACCCCAAAAAACCCTTCCTTAATTTTCCTGTGATGTTGTTGTTACGGGCCTATAGTTGTTTGGGATCTGCCCTGTCCCCCTTTTTAAATAAGGGGATGATATTTGCCTTTTTCCAGTCCTTGGAATTCCGGCACAGTGATTTCCCAAAAAATGGGTAAAGGGTTTATATATGTACTCACTACCCTCCTTAAGAAAAAAGGGTTTAAAATTATCTGGGCCTGGGATTTGTTTGATTTCACTTATTTAATCTAGGGGCATTTCCCCCTTACAATTTCCAAATCCCTCAGTACCTCCTAGTAGTTGTTTTACCTGGCGGTTATCCACTTGCCACTTGTAAACACCTCGGGAAAATGTAAGTTTGGGATCGTATTTCATTGTCGTATTTTTTTAATTTCCCCCTTTACTATTCCTGATGAACTTGACCTCCTCCTTAATTTGTTCTTTTACTACTAAAATCTGAAAGAATCTCTTGGGGTCTTTTTTTGTTTTATCCTATTTTCCTAAAAACGTTTTTTTTAGCCTCTGATATCCTTCAATGGTTCCCCTCATGTTCTATTCCCGCTTTGCAGTCATTAGTCTTATATCCTTATACAGCAGTTTTTCCTTTTAAAATTTTTTTAAATTTTAAATCCTTTTGGGAGTTTTTTTTAGTTTCCTATTACTTCCAAATTTAGGTATGTATCTGTCCTGCATTACTTTAAAACATTTTTAAACCTGTTCCACTGCCCCCTCGACTGTCCCCACATTTAAAAAGCTTTAGTCACCCACTTAGATTTGTGGGATCTCCAAAAAATTACCCTACAAATTTCAACTTAACAATTTTATTTTTGCATCTGTACTCTTACAAAATAAGAATTGTATTACATTAGGGTCCCTTGACCCTAGTGGTTCAATCACCCTTAACCCTCAATTTACCCTGATTATTACAGAATACTAAACAGATGGTTTCCCCCCTTGTTGGGCTTTAAATGCTGTGAAAAAAACAGTGCAAATTTCTAAAACTCCTGCTCTTTTTCCTCCTCTGTGGTTATCCAGTTAATTTTTGGGATAATTAAAGCCCCCATGACTATAATATCCCCTGTAAACTTCCTTTTTGATATTACAAAAAAGATGTGTGTTGAAATTACTGTCTGAATTGGGTGGTCTAAAAATCCTAAAATGGACCTTTTCCAAATTTTTTCCCAGGCAAGCCATGTCCCACTAAGATGGGGCTCTCATCCAACTAAGGAAATTTACATTTAATTCCTGTTTAGAAACAGCAACCCCCCTCCCTGTTCTGTCTATCCTTCCTAAAAAATGTGTTCCCCATGTTACCCTTCCCCCATTTTTTATTTAGCCAGGTTTCCATTGCTATAATATCATAATTGTGCTCTTACAACTCCAACTCTTCCTTTTTTTTTGATACTTCTAGCATTGCAGCTATTTTAATGTTTAACCCTTTCTATCTTTACGTGTTTGTTTAAAATTTACTTTTACTATGCATTTTATTTCCCATTTTTTTGTTCTTCCATGTATAGATCTAAACCGGCCTGCCCCAAACTCCCTCCCCCCCCTTTCCCCTAGTTTAAAAATCCTCACTACCCCCTACAATTTTTTCCCCCAAACATTGGTGCCCCTTTCAGTTTTAACCCCCGGGCGGAACAGGTCCCATCTGTTCCAAAAGGGCCCCAATCCCCCATAAACCTATACCCTTCTACCCCACCAAGATTTGAGCCCCCGGCAACCCTTTCCCAAATTTCCCCCCAATCTTACCTGGACTGGCGTGGACAGGAGCCCGGGGAAGACTCCCTTTGCGCTGCTCCCACCCTGGGTACCAACTTTTTTGAATTTACGCAGCGCAGACTCCTTATGTATGTCTTTTTCCAACGTGGACGCCGGGATCCACCCCCCTGGCCAAGAGCCTATCCTTTTTTTCCCCAGGGAGGTCCCCCCACCGGCCCCCGGGAAGGCAAACCTGTCCAGATTTCCCCTCTCTGGGACCCCCGCGCTTCAACCCCCCAATGATTGGGCCCCCAAACTATCCTCCCCCTTTTTTTTTTGGGAACGGGTTTTTGGGGTGGCTGGGGCTCCTAAACCCTCCTACCACCTCAAATTATCGGACCCCCGCCCAGTTCCAGGCTGAAAAATTTTTAAACTTCTAATTCTGGGTTGTGGGACATTGCACCTTACCCCCAATGAGGGGGACCCACCATTCCTACCTGTCTGGTCGGGAAATTTCCCCCCTTTCCACCTTTAGGGTACCTTCTAAAGGACCCCCTGGGAAGCCCCCAATTTCTATTACAACGAGGTCACCAACTCCTCCTCCAGCAGCACCCTGAGCTGAGGTGCTGGACAGCTGGCATCTTTTGCAGATGTAGCCCTCATGACAACTGGCTTTTCCCAAAACCCATCACAAAAAAAGTCCAACACCCAACAGGACTTGATTGCACTCCCCTAATTTTTAAAAATTTGATTTGGGATTACTAAGCTCCTTAACTATATATATAATTTTTTTCTTAAATTTAAAATTTTCTTCTTTTTTCAGCTGCCCCTTTAAACAAAGGCACTAAGATCTGCAAAGATTTTTTTAACCTTTTCCCCTTAAGTTCTGTATGCTCCCCAGCTGCCTGCCTTCTATGGGGGGTTAATTTTACTTTTCTCTGTCTCTTTAGCAGCCTTTTTATGTCTTCACTGGGCCTGTTTTTTTCCCCTTTTAAATGAAAAAAGTTCCCAATTTAATTTCTGCCTCTGGCTAAGGACTTTTTAATCTAAAATAAACAAATAAATTTTTACTACCTTTTTTTTCCCTACTGCTTTGTGCCATGGTCTTACGCTGGGTTACCCGCACTACTGATTTTCCACCTTTACTGTTTAAGTCAGCCGGGCCTTTTTTTTTTTTTTCCCTTTTTAAACAAAGGAATCATGTTAAAAAAGGCGGTTATTTTTTTACAAATGCTATATTAATTACTGCTTTTTTCACCCGCCGATGTAATTCAAATACAGATAACAAAAAAAGAACAAGTACAAATAATTTTTCCAACGATTTAAAACCCCAGCTACTTTTTTTGGGGAAAAAAAAAAGAAAAAAAAACCCTTCTAAAGGGAAAAGTTTTAAAAAATTTACCGGTTCCTTAGGGGAAAACAAAACCCAAGTTTTAAGGCAAAATGTTTTTTTTTAATGTAAATCTCACACCACAGAACAAACCAACACTCCCAGACTCAAAAGGTTAAAAAAACCCCAGCAAAAAAGCACCGTGACTCTAGCTCTGAGCACCCCCTCCCCATAAGAGATGATGCCCCGGTGTTGTACAGATCAAGTTGTACATCCATTTAAAAACTCGTTTGCACCCTGGTGAAAGGACAGGGGCCGTAGATCTTATATTCCTTTCCTATTTTTTAAAACAAAGAATCGAGCCCATTGATGCTGTGGCCCCCATGGTGTAGTTTTTCCCTTCCTTCAAATATCCAAAATGACCTTTTCAGAAACAAACATCTTCCTTTGCTTGGGCATGGCCCAAGCAATAGAGATTTTTTTGGGAGCCACAATGGGGGTTGACTACGCACAAAGATAAACAAAAAAGAGCACAAAAGTTAACTGTTTAAAAGGAAACACTTGATGCTGAATGAGCTAGACAGACTTCCTGGTTAACGCCACAGAATCAATTCAGTGTCGCATTTCAACAACACAGGAACTTAACTCCCTTTTGATTTTAGTTTTGCCATCCCCAAAGCCTTGAAAATCAACTAGGCAAACCAACGGGAGGAAACATTTTGGGGGGAAAAAGAACCATTGTCCGGAAACCCCAACAAGAAAACCGTTTATATATTTAGATATTTTATATAAAACCCCAAATAGAGGAAACCACATGTAAAGGCAAATTTTAGGGGATTACTGTACATATACAGACTTTTTTTCTGTATTTTATTAAAAAGTAGAAGTTGTCTTTTTAGAGATTTTAAAAGAATTAAAGTAAATTTCCCCTTGTAAAATACCCCACACTTTCAGAGAATGTCCCCTCAAATGACAAGTCCCCGGTTTCATATCATCCAGGGCAGGAAAAAGTGGGACAGGTTGGGGAACTTGCGGGACATTATTCAGGATAAAAGGGTAAACCCCTTTCTACAGATGGAGGAGGAAAAAAATCATTGGGAACAGCACCAACCTCTGGTTGGGAGTGAAATTCATTAATATGAACCTTAAAGTTGTCTCCTAAGCACATGTTTTACAGGGAACCCCAGACCAATTGGACGGTACCCCAAACCAAATCCCCAAAACCACAATTACCTGGGGGGAACTGAGGAATGTAAATTTTAAATTTTCAATGAATTAAGGTCCAAGAAACATCGGGGACATTTGGTTTGATTTTTGTGCAGGGCCATCCATATAAAGTTGTATGGTCGATGAGTAGAGTGAATTCATGGCCATCATTATACCCAAGAATTGCTCACTTAAAGCCCCTTCCACAGCCGCATACCGGGTTTTCAAGGTCCAGTATTTCTGACTCAAAACTTTGATGTGGCTTCTCCACACACAACACTCTTTAAGCTGCACATAGACTTGTGACTAAATTGTCAACTTGGGAAAAAAGGAAGAAAAACCCAAGAATACAGGTGCAGTTGAAAGGACCTTTCAATTTTTTTTTTCCCCAAACCACTATGTTGGAGCCCTTTTGTTTGCGTCATAAGGGCATAGCCATTTTGGGAAAAAATGTGGACACATCTCGGTAGTACCCAAATGCGGAATGTTTGTACTTGCCACCTGATTTGTGGAAGGACTTTCAGAAAGCATTAACTATGATACACTGGGGTTGAATTCTACACCCCCCACCTTAAGTAAAATTTTCCCAATTTGATCCAAAATAATGTTAATGCCACTGTTATATAGTGTGGAAACCCCCCTCAAACCTGTGATGTGTTTTTAAACATGTTTTGGAAAGGTAACATGTATTCTGGTGGCAGACTATAAGAGTTGGGGAAGCACCTTGGGGAATTTCGTATTTTGCCCTTTGCCAGGAATTTCCCCTTTTTGTCATTTTAAAGGGTGGTCAAATATCATGTTGTTTTGAGTTGCTTGAATTTTTTAACCCAACATCAGATATGCATCATACGGAAACTTGCTAAAAAGTCATTGCAAAAGTGCTAACTGACATCAGTCATTGGGAGCAATAAAAGGGGACGGGACCAGGGATTAAAATTTTCCCCCAACGTCCAAGACCCCAATTTATTTGACCAAGTTCCACTTATGCTCATTCTTCTTCCAGGGGGTTTTTAAAAGGCCTTTTTGGGACAACTACTCCTGGCGTTATAATGTGCTCTAGAGAGGCCCCACCAGGCTTTCATTTACCCCCTAGACAGACGGATATCTGTTTTGAACCCCAACACTGTTTGTTGTTTACCCAAATACTATCCAGTTTCCCCCTTTTCCCCTTTTTCCTTGCACCCCTCCCAAGAACCAAAAATTTCGGAATAGGAAGGGGAAAAAACGACCCAATCTCCGGGAGAAAACTCTGGGAATTTTATCAGGGTATAGTTTTGGGGTTTGATTGTCATTTCCAAAAAACTCTTAGTATTGGCCCTTTTACAAATATATTGATAATTGTGTGATATATTTGAAAGTTTTTTTGGAATGGGGCACCCATTTTTTTATCAATTTTTTTAATATATCCTTTAAAAACCCGGGGGTTTTTCCCATATAAAATTCAAGGTAAAAAAAACTGTGAGGCTTGGGGGATTTTTGTAGCAGATAAAGAGGGTAGTAACCTTGTTAGGGCCCCTCTTTTCAGGTCAGTAAAGGGGACAGCCCTCCGAAAATGAGGTATAAATCCACCAGAAGCTTTTGGGTTTGCACTTTTTAAAGCCGTAATTGACCTGGCTGAGAAGGGTATATTGAAGTCTTAAGGTGCCTGTTTTGGGAGCAATTTGAACCTAACATCCTAAGTAAACTGCATTCCTTTCCCCAAATATCCCCGGGCCCCCTACCAGTTCCTTGCAATGCTTCTGGATTTTGCTTGTTTTAAGGGGATAGACTCTGATACCATGTCACATAACCCAATTTTGTCCTCGGGCAGAGGGTCAGGGGGATCTACTTTTGGTCCATCTGATTTTTTTAAAAGTTTTTATCACGAGATTGCAACAAAGCAGCAGGGGCCTTTCCTAGAATTTCGAGTTGAATGTCAGACACGAAACAAAAAAGCCCAGAGCTCCTCATTAATTCTGACAGTAAAATCAAAAGTTTTATCCTTTTGGTGTTTTGGTTTCATAATGGCCCCCAAGAGGTTGGGTGTGTGCTAACTCCCCCTCTGTTCTGACAAATGAAAAAATAAATCATTTTAAAGTACAAAGTGGTTCTTAAGGGAGGGGTTGTGTACGTCAGTTCTTCAGTAAATTGTCATCCACTCTTCTTTTTTAAAATGACACTGATATTTGCAGAAATTAACATTGAAGTTCAGAGAGCAAACGGCACAACCTCCTCTTCCCCTCAAACAATTTTGTTTAAAAACATAATAAAATCACATTACAATGTGTGGATTTGATTTTTTTATTTTGTGCCTCCTTGTGTGTTCATCAAAAATCAAAAAAATACCCCACATGAGTGCATCCCAAAAATTGAATTTAGGAAGGGGCCCCCTTTAACAACGCCACAGTGTAATGGTTTTTAAACCCAACCGCCCCCCGGGATTGGGGGGAAAGAAGAGACGCAAGGGAATCAATAAAATAAAACCAACGACGGGAGAAACCTGAGCGAGAACACCCCAGAAAAAAGTCAAGGAATTTAAAAAAATGTTCCCCAGCTGTGTGTATTTATATAATGGCATTTACCTGAACAGAATCACAATCAGAAATAGATGAGTTGAATCAAATTTAGGATCTGGTGGACAGCACAGCATTCAGGTTTATAACCGATTTGAACAAAGAACTTTGGTTTTGAAATCAACATGCTGAGGTTTATCTAAACACGGAAAACAAGTGTCGGTCTTTTTTAAATGATCACTAAAAGGATTTGTGCCAAATCCTCATAAAAACCCTTTTCAAAGAATAAAATATCAATAAACACAAATGAGTAGACACCTCTGTATTGTGTTTTTAAAATTTTTTAAATGTCTTACCCAGATAACTGACATTTTCGGTGGTTTCTAAACAATAAAGCCATTTGACAAATGAAAAGAAAGCCAAAAAATTTGTGATGTGACTATCAAAGGAATCAATGTGGTGGTAGAAAGGGACTACTGACATACAAATGTAATTCCTTTAAATTGGTTTGTTTCTCTGTTTTATAGAAATGAGCACAATGTGTCCTCGGTTTAATTGTGTTCTGTATAAGGAGAGCAGCAGCAAAACTTCCAAAAATTTAACAAATGTCAGTCAAAAACAGCAAATCCTACTTTAATTGTGGACATCAAACCTCATTTGACCTTCTCAGGTCCTTTTCAGTTCCTCACAGCACCCCCAGTCATTTAGGAGCCAGCAGTGTGAGGGGGAAAGGCCACTCTCCGGTCCCCTGCCTGTCATCTCTTTTTTGGGGGGTTTGGGACCCATTTCCAAGTTAAATAAGAAAATAAAGTTTTATTAAATTTTAAAGGAAACTAGGGGAGGCCTATATCCACATGTTAAATTGAATTGCTATATTCAAACTTTTTCTAGCTTTTCTGACTAAAACATTATTCCCAGTTGTGATCAGCCTTCAGTTTAAGGCGTTTTTTTAAAGGGTGTCTTTGTGCCTTTCAGGCCTTGTGTAAATGTTTTTTGGTGACAAGAAAACATGTAAGACAAAACTTAACTGAATTGCTGTCCATTTAAAAAGCGAAGAAGAAGAAGTTAGGAATCTTTAAGGATAGAAACAACAAAAACTTTTAGAAAAAAAAAGATGTTTAGAAAGAAAATTTTTTTTTTTTTTTCCTTTATTCTACATGTGTTAACCCTTTTTTTCTTTTTTCTGTGGATTTTTTGCTTTAAATTTTTCACAAAATATTTTAAAAGAGACTTTTGGACTGAGAAATTTCTTTCATTTCCCGTTTTACCGTTGGGACTCCCTTTTACTCCCCCCTTTACAAGGATTTCAATTAAATTAATTTCCCAGTTTAAAAATGAAATGTTTACTAATATAAAACTAAAACAAAAAAGGGAACATTTCATAAAATTTTGGGGTCTAAACAAAAACCCCCGACTGCCCAAAAGCTGAACAGAAATTGGGCCGGCGCCTGAGCTCACTGTAGTTTTAGTTGGGGGAAATTTGAATTTTGGGTGAATATTGTGGCAGATGTTAAAAGATTTTTTTTTCCAGATTTTTAAAATTCAACAATCTTAATTAATGGAAAAAAATTTTACCCCAAAAAATAATGGAAATACCAAAAATTATTATACAATGTTAAAAAAATTAAAAAGTCAAAGAAACCAAGTGTTTCTAGAATTGCAAGTTCCAAAATCTTCAGTGCTGTTATTACACATTCAAATAAGAAGAAGTTTTAAAAAATAACGTGTTGAAATAAGCAAATTAAACAGTGTACACTTCATAAAAAAAGTACAATTTCAACAAAACAGCCTTCAAAAATAAGAGAAAAGAAACGATTTATTGTTAAAAAAATTCCAAGTATTGCACCAATATGAAAAAAGAGCAAAGGCACTTTTAAAAAAATTAAAAGAAGTTCAGAAAATTACATTTTTTTTTTCTTTTAAAATTTATAGTAAGTTGATAAAGAAGAAGCTGGGCTAAATATTTTTTAAAAATTCAGATTATTTTTAGTGCTTTTCTGCCAGGAATAAGAAAAACGTAAAAAATTTGGGTTAACTGAAAGTTCAACACTAACCAACACAAGGAATTCCTGATTTAATTTTATTAGGGTTTTTAATATCAGTAAAAAAATTATGTAAACGGCAGCCAGCAGGTCATAAAACCCCATACTCCCAATGTTTTGGGCCCTTTTTTTCCCGATGGGTTTTTTTTGTCACTCACCTCCTAGTTTGTCTCTTTTTTATCATACGTTGAAACTTTTGAATGGCCCTTTCAACCACAAATATTTGATATAAAACCAATCATCGTGAGTAAGGGAAAAAAAAGGGTTTCAAGTAAAATAAAATGATCATTTCAAACATAAGTGAATACAAACAAATTCCTTCCACCGCCTGTTACAATTTTACTAAAACATAAACCTAGACTGTAATAAAAAGTCAAAAAGCCCACCAGTAATGCTAACATTTCGCAAAATCAAAGTTTTTTTAGCAAAGAAAGGATAGACAGCAATGTAGCAATCAATGGATTTTAAAAAACCCTTATATACAAAACGGTAAGAATATTTCCCATAGAAAAATAAAAAAAAGAACTGCAAAATACCAGCAACCATCAATCAAGATAGTCAAAAGAAAGGGGAACACAAAGAAACCTGTTAAAAAATCGGCCCAGGGAAAGGGATCAGAAGATTATTTGGGGGCAGTGAAAAAAATGAAAAATAGAAATGATGACAAGAAGATTTCCAAAAACCGGGAAAAGCAAAAAACAAGAGAAAAAAATAAAAAGTCCATACACTTCAGTTTTATAAATCAGTTTACCAAAGATGCATTACAAGGAAAGAAGGGGCCCAAATTTAGTCCATTCAACCCATGTCTGAACCCTGCAGCCGCCCCCGCCTGCACACTGAGATGTTTTCACTGGGCCCCCCGGCCGCCATTTCTCTGTGCGAATTCCGGGGCCCTCTCTGTGTGTGTCTTCCAAAACCTCAGGATGTTTGTTTGTTCATTTCAGTTCTTACTACCAATGGTTCATCAAATTGATGTCTCTTTATTTTGTTTGTCAGGGCAGCCATGGGTGGTCTCTCCTCACAGCTCCCCGTGGCCCGCTGCTGGTTTCCCCCAGTTCCCTTCCTCCCCCGTCTGCTGTTTTTTTTTTTGTTCTCAGTCATTTTTCTTTTTTTCCTCATACAGCGAGCAGCACATTTAAACACAGGTTCAAGGGGGAGCTGGGGGGCCCAGGGTGGTCTGACACCCATCCTGTGCTGTGCTGCTAGAGCCCCCCCGACCCCGTATGGGGGTGTGTGGGCCACCCCGGGTCAAAGGGGGGCCCCACACACACACACACACACACACACACACACACACACACACACACATACAGTGTACAGTAACAGCTGTGTGTTTTTTTCTTTCCGGGCCCCACATTAAATTCCAGACAGTATTCCCCTTGCCCCTGTCAGTCTGCGCCCCGCTGATTGTCTTTTTTTTATTTTTGGGCGCCTTTCTTTTCTTAAATCTTCAAAACACACAACATGTTTTTCTGTGGCGTGGAGCAAACCTAAATCCCAATGCACGGCCACTGATGTGCTTTTTATTTTGGGAAAACATTTGCTGTGTAGCTGATTTGCTTTGTATTAAAAAAAAGACTGCCCTTTGGGTTTTTAAAAAGGGGCACCGCACTGATGAGTCTGTTATATATCACTATAAGACAATTAAAATTCTTAAAAAGTTGAAATGATGTCAGGGTCTCCAGAAAAATCTACTAATATATTTTAATGCTTAGGTTCACTGTTTTATTTAAAATTAAGTTTTTTTTTAAAATTATACGTATTAGAGTAACAGCAAGTGATGTTTTTACAGAAACTTTGAACCTAAAAAAATTGGGGGACCCCATCTCCATCAAAACAACTTTCTTAAACAATTAGCAGCTACTCAGTGATGGCAGGGACACTTTGGGGTTTTTTTTGGTTGTTGTCATTCCTCCTCATCGCACAGACAGTGAAGTGGGCCCACCATACAAGAGTTCAATGTTATACCAGGTGGTCTGTTAAAACAAACTTCATGTGAGGCCCGTCCTTTTCCAAATAAAATGTCAGGTTTGAATCCCCTGGGGTCTGAAACAAAAGTATTGATTAGGCAAAGACTTGGGTGTTATAATGGGCTCATGGACGCCATTGATGGTTAAGAGAATGTCAGGTTATATAACCCCGAAGTGTAAACAGATTTCCCCAAATTTAGTCCACAGGTCAGTATCATATAAAATATTTCCGTCCACAAATCATATAGCCCCCTTTAAAACCACCTTATTAAACTTTTTTTGTGTTCTGTTCTTCAATTGCTTTGTCTCTGTCATTCCAAATTGGTGCTTTATGAAACATATTTATTTAAAAAAGCATTGTATTTGTCATTCCAAAAGATGGATATAACAAAAATTAACACGCTTGTCAAATCCTGTAAAAAATGGCTATCACAGAGACATAGTAATGGGGCAGAACAGAACCAAACCCAACACAGAGTACAACCAACAGAGGTGTGCCAGCGGACAGAAATCAGCTTATCTACCTTAATAAAAAACAAAAGTGTCCGTGTGTCTGTGTATCTGTGTGCCGTCAGGTTGTTTATCCTGTCATAAGACATTTGGTATGGGATTGTAAAAAAATGCTAATGTTTGTGATGCCTTTCTTGAAAAGAAAAAAAATTTTAATTTTGATACCTGAATTACAAAAACACATTCCAGTAGATGGTGCCCTTCAAATTTAACATCAAATATGTCAAAAAGAGAATAACTGCGGTTACAGAAACAGGAGCTGTGTCTCAAAAGCAATAAACTTCCATAATGTAAAGGGATAAAGCATAAATGTAGATAAG
Organism: Polypterus senegalus; assembly: GCF_016835505.1. Classification (NCBI taxonomy): domain Eukaryota; kingdom Metazoa; phylum Chordata; class Cladistia; order Polypteriformes; family Polypteridae; genus Polypterus; species Polypterus senegalus. The sequence goes on along the minus strand of NW_024380561.1, from coordinate 30,351 downwards.
ACACGAAAACCACTAAAAATCTGGGGCAAAGAAACCTAGATTTGATGCACCAGACCAGGGGTGATGAATTTCTGAGGATGTGAATGTGTAATACTAAGGACGTCTGTGAGCAGACAATACTAAGGTAAAACCCCAGAGGAACATGGGGGGAAAGAAATCATAAGAATACCATGACCTTTCAGCAGTCGGGCCCCGGGGACACCAAAACAACCAGAGCCAAACCAAGAGTGATGTTCAGAGTCGGGGTGAAGTCAGGGGCATGGGGGCCCCAAATCTTACAACAGCTCATAAGATTGAATTAAATTATGTAGAGGGGGTTGTAGGGGGCCACTACAGTGTAGTCGAGTCAGTGCAATTGTGTTTAAAATTTATTCAGGAGGGCAAAAAGAGACTTATTTTACCCCTTTTTGGGTTAAAGGCAAAGTGCAGTTCTGTGGGAAATTTATTTAAAAAAATCAGGGGACTCTAATTGTTCTTTCTTTAATATTTTCCCTCCTCCTCATAGAGGGGAACCCCGTTCCCCGATAACGATGACGTTACCATAAGGCGGGTGTTAAAAAAAAAGGACGAGTAGAGTCCGGCTCAACTGATCCTCAACCCAGACAAGGTCACCAAAAGGACAATTTAAGGGGCCCCCTGCACTGATGAATCAGTTAAGTGAAAATGGTGAAATTTATCCTTTCACCCAGCATGGGGGGAATAATGTTTGAAACTATGGGAAGCACAGAGCAGCAGGCAACCAAACACTGTTAAGTGGGAAAAAAAACACTGGGTAGGAATCCACAGAGACATAATTTCTATGGACAAATAGGGGCCCCTCATGTTTAGCACCCCGGGGGGAACCACCCTGGGGCAGGCCTAGTCTGTTCTATAGCAGATGGGGGAATGCAAATAGGGACACTAGAGGATTAGTTTACTTGATCCAAACTTACATCAGGGTATATTCACGCTATTTCCACACAGGATGTTTTGGACATCATATTTTAGGATGGAACCCCAAATGCCCCATGGGGTACCAAGAAAACAATAGAAAAACTGAGGGGGGTAACACAAAACACACTTGATGTTAATGGTGGGAATAAGGGGAAAACCTCCAACAGTTTTGGGTCCGGCAGGGGGAACCAACAAATTGTTTGGATTTTATGTGAGGACAGAAAGAAATTGAATGAACTATCTAAACCCAAGAAATTTTAAAGATAAAATGTACAGTGGAATGGGTCACCTAAATACAACTGCAAAACACATTAGCTCCCGGGAAAGTTTAATACTTATTAACCCCTGGAGGTCCAATTATTAAAACTATCAGGGTGATTTATTAGTGTGTAGATAGGACCATCTGACCTTTTCCCCTTGTAAATGATGTGAACCTGCAGTCGGGGGCAGGAGATTGCAGAACCCTTATGGCCCGCAAGAGGCCGAAAGCCAAAATTGTTTAGAATGTTTCAACAAAAACATGAGTTTATAGATGATATCGGGGGGAAGCAGATGTTAAAAGGGTTGTGACAAGAGTCCCGTTTTTTGTTTTCAAAGAGAGGTCTGCCTCATCCGCACCATTTTGTTTTTTAAATTAAAGATAACCACGATAGGGGTGTATCAAAGGTGGTAAACCGGAGCTGCAGACCCTACAAAGATCTCCATCTTCATGAGATCATAGCTAAAAAAGTGAAATTTAATCTGTCGCTCCATGTATGGTAGGGGGTTTTCTCAAAAAAATTTCCCAAAAAAAATAATAAAAAGAGACATCTTTTAAAGGGATGGATAACGAAAATTGGGAGAGGATTAGTGAAGGATGAGAGTTAATAAATCAACCTGATCTAACACAAGTTCAACTGCCATATCAATAGACATCTGTGCTACAGGAAGAGTGGAAGTCCCTTTAAATTGAATATAAGGGCGACTTCAACACTGTCAGTAGAGAGGGTACTACTTTGAAGATGATGAATTTAGGCAATTTGTGAAATTTTTATATATCAGCACCCTGGGGGTGGGGGCCGATTTGATTTGATTCGGGGATTCACAATTATGCAGTTGTATTTAAAAGGAAAAAAAATATGATATTGATAGGGGGGGGGAGGGGTACAATGGCAGGGTGCTGCCCCCGTAATTTGACCTGGGTTCCTTCCCGGTTCCCCCCCGTGGGATGTGTTCTCCCGGCCTTGGTCTGGTGCTCTGGTTTCCCCCACAGTCCAAAGACATGCAGGTTAGGGGCCATTATCCCAAATTGTCCCTAGTATGTTCTTGGTGTGTGTTTCTGGCCCGAGTGCTGGCCCCCTGCCAGGGATTTACCCTGCCTTCCTGTTTGGCTGGGTTTTGACCCTGTGTTAGAATATATGGGTAGGGAAATGACAACTGACTGACATTGATAGGGGGAGAGCTAAAGATACCACCCTGGAGCTTGGATTGCTGAATAAAAAATATTAGGGGGGGATTATTTTTATTGAGAATGGCCAGATTACCAGTGGGGAAAAAAAGAATGGGGATGGACGGGGGAAAAAGATACAAAAATTACCAATATTTTCTAAGGGCTTTTTTTAATATTAAAGGGTTCGGTGGAAAAGCCCAGGTCCTCCCCGTGAGTTTTGAAAAAAATTTCAATCAAGTTAGCTCTATTTTTTTAGCAACTTTTTAAAAAGCCAGAGACAAAAATTTACCTGAAACTTTTGAAAACAGATTTAAATTTCTGATTTTCCCAAAAATAAGGACTTTTTACATTGTTCATCTAAGACTAATTCATTCCCGAAAATGATGAAAATACTCCAAACCCAGAATTTTGAGAAAACCCCTTTAAAAATCACACTAACAAAGCGGATTTATTAAAGGCCAATTTGCTTCCCAAAATCGGTCCTAAAATTTTGGTATTCACCCCCCAAAATCTTATTTCTTTTAACGAAAAAGCATTTTATAGATTGGTGGAACACCTTTCACTACTGGGGAAATTTGGGTGTGGGCCCCAAAAATTTTGCATGAAAAAACTACTGTATACCATAGAAACTTCCCGTTTGTATTAAAAAATTAATTCAGACTGCTTCAAACAGAATTTACCAGACAAGGATGACCCTTTTCCCCCGTTTTTTAAGCCATTGAGCCATGGCAGTTCACTGTCAAAATGCTTTGGGGGGGGAAAATTTAAAACCATCAAGATGAATATCCTTCATATGCTTTCTGTTTCTGTTTCAAACATCCCCATCTATTAACAAATAATTTTTTTAAAAAATTGATTCAATCAAAACCCCATTTATTTAACAAAAATTTTACACATCCAAAAAAGGGGACCCTACAATGAGCTAAAAAAGAAAACCGCGGTCTCTACCCAAATTTTTCAATGTCAATTTATTTATTTATATAGACATTTAAAAAAAAATTAGTAATGCTGGCCAAAGTGCTTTTCAATAATAGAATAAAAAAAAAAAAAAAACAATAAAAAAATAAAACATAAATAGTAATAAAAAATATGAACATAAAAAAGATAGATAATAAATAGAAAAATTTTTAAAAATCACTAAGAGGGAACCACGATTTCTGAAGGTCCGGAATCAATGAATAGAAGTGAGTTTTAATCTTGTTTTGAAAAGCAATTTTGGCATTTTTTATGATGGGGAAAGATTTCCCAGGGGGGGCAGCAGCTGTCAAAGCCCCGTCTGTCCCCTTTTGGTTTTAAAATTTTAATGAGGGGGAAAAAGAGACAACTGACCAGAAGATATAAGCACTCTAAAGGCGTTTTAAAAAAACACAGTTCAGATAAATAGGTAGGAGCGACCCCTGTGGTTTAAAACTAGCAAAGATTTTAAAAAATTGAAAAAATGAACCACCAGGGAAAAAATTAAAATAGGAGAAAAGAGTCAACTTTTCCCCAACCAAAAACGAGCAGCAGATTTTGGGCCACTGTAACCTTTTAACAAATTTGTTAATGGGAAAACAGGAATTGCAATGGGTTTGTAAAAAAAAAAGATGAGTAGCTTTCTAAGATCTTTAGAAGATAAAAAAGGGCTTTATCTTACCAATAGCGGGTTTGGAAAAAAACAACTCTAGACAAATTTACTTGTTTCTCAAAAAAAGGTTACTAACAAAGGTAAACCAAATTAACTTGAGGTTTGAAAAAAACAGAGAAAAAGGGGAAAGGCCGACCTTTGGGGTTTTAAAGGTGGGCCCACAATAAAATCTGTTTTTTTTGATTTAGATCAAGAAAATTATTAGCCACCGGGTCTTGTTTAGACAGACATTGGGTTGATTTTTGCAGAGTTTAGCAATATAAACCTGAGTATCATCAGCATAGCAGTGAAAAAAAATGTTAAATTTCCTAAAAACCCCAATAGGGTGAATATATAAAAATAAAATGGACCTAAAATGGACCCCGGGGAACACCATATTTAAGAGGAACATAGATGAAAAGAGGGATTAAAATCACTGAAAGTGTCTAAAAAAATAGACCTGAACCCGTTAAAAGCCCCTTTAACCCAACAAGAAATTTTTAAGCCCATAGAATGTCTCATGGTCAATGGAAAAGGGGGGGTTGGGGAAAATAAATTACAAAAAAATAGATGTTGTTGAACACCCTTTTAGACCGTTTAACACCCTATCCCCAAAAACCCGAAATTTGGGAGATCTCAAATAAAATTGGGGTTAAGGTGATTGACCAAATTTATTTAAAAAAATTTTTTAAAATTTTTTTTCCGAAATGGTGTTGGGGAAATTGGGTGAAAGTTATTAAAACTCCAGGATCTAACCCCTTTTTTTGATGGGGAAGGACTGGGATGTTTAAAAGTGAGGGAAACCCAACTAATAGAATCATTTATAATGGCTATGGATCCAACCATCAAAGGTTTCCACCAAGGAGGGGGGTACTTTTTTGGGGGGGTGGGAGCTGGTTTTTAAGGGTGTCAATAGTTTTTTAGCATTGAAAGTGAGACTTGATCAAAGGAATCTAGAACAATGTATGATTAAGTAGGAAGTTCATATTCAGTTTAACAATGCCACGGTGGATGGGATCAATTTTGCTGATAAAAAATGATAGAAACGTCCTGAATGAACAGTGCATTTAATCCCCTCACAGAATGAGGGGGAATGGCCACATTAATTAATTAAATAAAACCCAGGATTGTTTGAATGACAGGATACTAAATGGGAAAGAAGTCATGTTTTTATTTCTTAACTTCAGCCCTTAAAATTGAAAGAGAAGTCCTGAAAAACTGTTTTTAGAGACAGTCGTCCCTCTTTTCCAACGCCATTCCCGTTCGAAGGCCGGTGCAATGCGAGTTTCATTTTTCCAGGGAGGGTTTACCTTTTTTTACTGTGTATCTTTGGACAATTGTTCAAAAAGTTTTAAAGGGAAATAAAATTTTACAGAACTCATATCATTATTTTTGGTCATGACATAAAGCCAGAGAAAAAGGTTTTAAAATCAGATATAATGGGGAAAAATTTAAAGGCCGGGCAATTGGCTCTTGTCGGGGGATCAACAGTAATATGTAGATCCCATTACAGAAAAATGATCAGTGAAAAAAAATCAAGAAATCAAATTATTCACTGAAATAATGTAAAAACGAGATAAGGGTGACCAAGAGAGTGAGTTGGGGATTTTTTTGTTAAAAATCAAAAAGAGTCTAATAGTGATAAAAAATTTTTTACCAAAGGTTTCATTGACAACAAACGGAATGGAAATCACCAAAAAAATATTTTGTCTGGGGGGGTGATATCACCAGGGGAATGAGAATTCAGAAATGAAAGTATCTTAATTTCAGGAGGTCTATAAACCATGGAACAAAAAGAAGGGGGGGTGACACTTGAAAAATTAAGTTCAAAGGCCCCAACGGACCCCGAGGTCCGAAAAAGAACAACTTTTAAAAAAAGTGGAAAAACCCCCCCAGACGAAGGGCAAACGAGGAGAGTTTAAAAATGAAACCGGGTAGAACCAAGCAAAAACATGAAGAGTCACCATTTAAAATCCCAAATCTCAGTGATGGGAAGGAATGTTTTTTGATTAAAAAGTCTTGTCAAAAAGTTTTATTGGACACTGATCTCACATTCAGGAGAGCAGCCTTGATAGAAGTAGAAGACCTTTTGGGGTGAGAATGAGAGGGGAAAGATTAGTAGCGTTTTCCCCGATTTACACCGGGGAAAAGTGATGTTCTTTAAATGGGAAATTAAATCGGTGTCCAGCCATGAATCAGCAATGGGGTCCTGAGAGGGAAAAATGGGGCATAAAACCGGGGAAAGGGGAAAAAAAGCTCAGGACTTTGGGGGTGGAACAAAAAATTCGCTCTTTTCCCCTGACCCGGGGGCATTTGCATCTCTGAGGGATTCAACTCACTGATACAGGTGAACCGGCCCAGGTGAAGAAGTAAGAATAATAAAACAAAGGTGGAGGTTCAAAAATAAACTCCCCTTTTAAATATCCCAGGTACACTGGGGAAAAAAATTTTCCTCAACATTTCAAAAAAAGGAAAGGGAGCAAGACCGAACACTCTTTCTTCATAAGTGCAAAAGTCAATCATTCAACTTAATTTTTTTATAGGCACATCTAATATCAGGATTTGGCGCCCCGGTTTGTTTCCCGCCTTGGGCCCTGTGTTTGGATTGGCTCCAAGACCCCGTGACCCTGTAGTTAAGATATAGCAGGTTGGATAATGGATGGATGTACATCTATTATATTTAAAATTGTCCAAAATGTTTCCAGGGAAAGATCCAAACTGTGAACGTTGCAATTGAGCTCCAGCCTCACTGGGTCACATGTTTTGGGCCTGCACCAAATTAACCTTTGGTTACAACCGTTGACTGTAATCTGAATTTTAAATCACATATTTCATCAGACCACTGGGGACAGCATTTTTCACTTAAGAAACATAAGTAAAGTTAGACCTCTTATATCATTGAAGATGCGGGGAAATTAATTCACGCTTTTGTTTCAGTAGACTAGATTACTGTAACGCACTCCTCCAGGACTACCCAAAAGACATAAATCATTTGCAACAGAGTGCAGAATGCAGCTGCTAGAATCCTAACTGGGAAAAGAAAATCCGAACACATTTCTCCAGTTTTGATGTCACTACACTGGTTACCTGTGTCATTCAGGATTGACTTTAAAATACTGCTTATGGTTTATAAAGCCTTAAATAATCTCGCTCCATCTTATATATCGGAAAGCCTGATCTTATATTCCAAATCATAACCTTAGATCTTCAAATGAGTGTCTCCTTATAATTCCAAAGCTAAACTTAAAGAAGTGGTGAGGCGACTTCTGCTGTTATGCACCCAAAATCTGGAATAGCCTGCCAATGGGAATTCGCCAGGCTGATACAGTAGAGCACTTTAAAACACTGCTGAAAACACATTACTTTAACATGGCCTTTTTAAAACTTCTTTTTAATCGTAATTTAACTTAATCCTGATACTCTATATGTTCAATTTCCTCAAAATAACTATTCATGGTGGCTCTAAAATCCATACTGACCCCTACTCTCTTTTCTGTTTCTTTTTCCGGTTTCTTTGTGGTGGCGGCCTGCCACACCACCTACTCAAAAACTTCATGATGCACCAACAATGATGGATGGATTAAAAGGCAGAAGTCTACATGACCATCATCATCATCAAGCCCTTCCGTGAGAACCCTAAATCCAAAGAGGACTGCTTCATTTATGTTAGGTAGAATGCCCAGAGGGGACTGGGTGGTCTTGTGGTCTGGAATCCCTACAGATTTTATTTTTTCTCCAGCCGCTGGAGTTTTTGTTTTTCTGTCCCTGGCCATTGAACCTTATTCTTATTCAATGTTAATTAATGTTGATTTATTTTGTTTTATAATTGTGTCTTTCATTTTTCTATTCTTTATTATGTAAAGCACTTTGAGCTACTGTTTGTATGAAAATGTGCTATAGAAATAAATGTTTTGTTGACCATCAGGCTGAGAATGGTACACTGAAGCCCAAGGCTGATTTGGCAATTTGGGAACCCCTGAATGTTCTAGTAAATAGCACCCTTGGTTCATTGGACCTCCTTTGGAGTATGCGCTGATGACCCCTATCAGTTCCCATGCAATGCTTCTGGACGGGATTGGTTTTAAGGGGATTGCCTCTGGGAACCATGTAGCATAATCACTTATGTCCTCGGCTGAGGGTTTAGAGGATCTACCATGTCCACATTGATTGTTCAGAAGTTCATATATCTATCAGAACATTGCAACAAGAGGCACATGGTCTTTTCTAGGAATCTGTCGCAGTTGACATGCTAGACACAAAACTCAAAAGCAAAGACCTATCATTAATTCCCTGACAATAAAATCAAAGTTTAATCCTTTCAGTGTTTTGTCAGTGAGAGATGGACACCAAGATGTGGTGTGTGGCAACTCACAAACCTGCAGACGGTAAGCTTTGGTACCAGCAACAATGACCCAACTCGCATCAATGTTCAGACAAATGCGTATAAATCATTTTAAAAGGCAAGGTAGGGTTCTGGTGGCAATGGAGTGGGTGGTACAAATTAAGATACCTAGAAATACTGCATTTCTGGAAACTTCAGTAAATCGCCATTCCACTGTTCTCTTTGAAAAGATGCTGATGTTTGTCGAAATTGACATTGAAGTTCTAAGAGCAAATCAGGCATAACTTCCCTGAGTGGAGTTATAGTATATGATGTAAAACATAACAAAATCCGTTACAATGTGTGATGTGAATTTTGTGCTCTCTATTTATTGCATCAATACATCCAAAAAATTCCTCATCCACATTTGTGCATCTGGAATAAATTGAATTCTGGGAAGGGGACACTTTCAACAGGTTCATGATACAACGGATTGTGTAACCTGCAACTCATCAACCTGCAGTTAGGGAAGGGAAGGGGACGTCAGGGGACTCATTAAAATAAAGCTCAGTGCAAACTGGAGAAACCTGAGACGAGAACTGACACCAGAGAGCAAAGTCAAGGAATTTAACACAAAATGACTTCACTGTGTGTATTTATATAATGGCATTTCACCTGAACAGACATCACAATCGGGGAAATACGCGCACTTCGAATCAAATTTAGGATCTGAGTGGACAGTCACAGCATTGTTTGGGAATAGTGACACGACTTGACACAAAGAACTTTCACGTGTTTTGAAATCAACATGCTGAGGTTTAAATAAACACACAGATATCAAGTGTCAGGTCTTTATTAATGATCACTGAAAAACACTTGTGTTGGAAATTCTTACTAAAGCATTCATTACAAAGATATAAATATCAAAAACACGACTGTACACACACCTCTGTATTGTGTCATTCGATTTGTAAAAGTCTTACAAAGATAACTGAACACTTTCTGAGCCATTGTGCTCTACAACAACCCAGAAGCCACTTGACAAATGAAGAGAGAGAAGCCTGAACAATTTGTGATGTTGACTATGAAAAGGAATAAATGTGATGGTAGGCAGACGATTACTGACATAGAAATGTAATTACTTTATTAAAGGTTTAAGTTTCTCTGTTTTTCTAGAATTGAACACAATGCTGTTCTCTGAAGTATTAATTGTGTTCTCTATGAGGTGAGCAGCTGCTGGCTAATGAGACTTCACAAATATTAACAAATGTCAGTCTAAAGCAGCAAATCCTACGTTTAATTGTGGACATCAAACCTCATTTGACCTTCTCAGTCGTCCATTTCAGTTCCTCACAGTCACCTGAGTGTCATTTAGTGAGCCAGCAGTGTGAGGAGTGAAGGCCGACTGCTCCGTCTGCACTCGTCTGTCATCTGCTGCCTTATTGAGGTGTAAGAGCCATTTTCTAGTTACATAAGATACATAAATGTTTTATTAAATGTTAGTGCATAATCTACAGGAGGTTCCTATAACCCCATAAGTTGTATTGAATTGTTATATTCTAAATATTTCTAGCTTCTCTGACTAAACATTATTCTCAGTTAGTGATCAGCCTTGCCATGTTTTAAGGTGCAGAAGGCGCGTGGTTTTATACCGTGTCTTTCATACCTTGTGTAACAAGCAACATGTAAGACAAAGCACTTAATTGAATGTGCTGCACCGTACATTTAAAGAGTACAGAAGAAGAAGTTAAAAGTATAAAAGTATAAAAACAGCTAAAGTTTTACAAGAAAAGCTAAGTTTAGAGAAGATACATTTTTTTCTTTGCCTTTTATTCTATGTGTGTAGCAACTTTTTTCTTTATTCTTCTGTGGATTGTTTGCTTTGAATTTTCACTAAAAATTTTAAAACAAACTTTTGGACTGAGAGATTTAATTCGGCTCGCGTTTTACCCGGTCTAGAACTCGCCTTTACACTCCTGTGGCTACAAGGAGTGCAGTGCAACATTAACTTCATGACTAAAATGAAAAATTTACTATGATACATAACTAAAACAATGAAGGAACATTTCAGTAGAATTTGACTCTTAAACAAATCTCCACCATCTGACCAAAGCTGAACAGAATGTCGGCCATCGCCTGATTTCTGCTGTGGAATTTTTAGTTGTGAAATCTAAAAGTCTGTAAATTGTAACTGCAGATGCTAAAAGATTTTTATATTTCCAGATATTAGGTAAAATTCAGCATATTACTTAATTCATATTGAAAGAAATAATTCTCACCCAAAATAATGGAAATATCAATAATCATTATACAATGTTACAAAAGAATTAAATAGTCACCAAGAAACTCTGAAGTGTTTGTATGAATTGTCAGGAGTCTCCAAAATCTTCAGTGCTGTTTATTACACATTCAAATAAGGAGAAGATTTATTGAAATAACTGTGGTGAAATAAGCAATAATCATAAACAGTGTACACTCCACATGAATAAAGTACAATTTTAACAAAAACAGCCTTCACAACAATACAGAGAATATGAAATGATTGTATTGTTAAGAAATATGTCCAAGTACTGCATAGTTAATATGACAAATGAGCAAAGGCATAATTTACAAATAATTTTAAACATCTAAGTTCAGAAAATTACATTTTTATTTTCTTTACCATTTACAGTAAATTGAGCACAGAAGAAGCTGACTAAATATTTTAAACGTCAGGATTATTTTCAGTGCTTTTCTGAACCAGGAATAAAGAAAAGCGTAAAGAATTGGATTAACTCCATAGTTCACTTCACTTACCAACACAAGGACATTCCTGATGATAAGTGTGATTAGGTTATTAATATCAGTAAAAAGATTGTAAAAGTAAAGAGGCAGCCAGCAGATAATAAAAGCCCCCACGACTACTCCTAATGTTTTTGCAGCTTTTCTTTCAGACGGTTTTGATATTTTACTGTCACTCACCTCCTCAGTTTGTCTCTTTTCTATCATACAGTTGATGGCTCTTGTGAATGGCTACTTGCAACCACAAATATTCTGATATAAAAACCAATCATTAGGAAATAAGGAATAAAAAAAGTTACAAGTAAATAAAAAGTGACCATTTCATAAGAAGTGAATACTCCACAAGCTCTTTCACATACCTCTGTTTCAAAATAACTCAAACTTAAACCTATGACTATAATTAAAACTGCAAACAGGCACACTACAGCAATGCTGATCTTTGCAACAGTCAAAGTTATTTTTGAGCTGTAAAAGAAAGGATGGCAGACAGCAATGTAGCGATCAAAGGATATTAAAACCACATTATATACAACTACACTAAGAATATTTGCAAGTGCCTGATATAAATAACAATAAATAACTCCAAAGTACCAGCAAAAGTCAATCAAGAGAACCAAAGAAAAGGGCAACACAATGAAACCTGCTAAGAAATCGGCACTGCAAGTAGAAAGGATCAGAAGATTAGTGGCGTGTGCAGCTGAACAAAATGAGAAATAGAAATGATGACAAGAAGATTTCCAAAGACTGTCGAGAAAAGCAAAAGACACGAGAAAATATAATAAAGTCCATAAACTTCAGTTTCATAAATCAGTTTATAACAAGATGTATTACTGTGAGGATAACAACGTCCAACTTTCAGTCCATTCCACTCCATGTTTGTCCCTGACTGAGCCGTCCTGCCTGCACACTGAGATGTTTATACACTGAGGCCCTGCGACTGCCATATTCTCTCGCTGGCGTAATTCACATGAGGGCGTCTCTCTGCTGTGTATTGCTTCACAAATTCTCTCAGGATGTTTGTTTGTTCATTTCAGTTCTTACTCACTAATGAGTTCATCAAATCTCAGATGTCTTCATTATATTTGTTTGTCAGGGCAGAGCTCAGGGCTGCGGTGGTCTCTCCTCACAGCTCCACAGTGGTCAGCTGCTGGCTCTCTGCAGTTTCCTTCTTCTCCTCTGTCTGCTGTTTTTGTTTTTTTGTTCTCAGTCACTTTGACTTTCTTTCCTCATCACAAGCAGCAGCACATTAAATCAGCAGGTTCAGATGAGCTGAGGTTGTGCCCAGTGGTGGTCTGACACTTCATGCTGTGTTGTGCTGCTCAGAGCCCCTCTTAGTCCTACATGGAGTGTGCTGGACCACCCTGTGCTCATGAGAGGCCCTCACACACACACACACACACACACAGTGTACAGTAACAGCTGTGTGTTTTTGTCTTTTCCGGACCCTCACATTAAATTCCAGACAGTATTCCCCCCGTTGCTCTCTGTCAGTCTGGCGTTGTGCTGATTGTCTTTGTCTGATTTTCTGGACGTCTTTCTTTTCTTAAATCCTCAAACACACAACATGCATTTCTCTGTGGCAGTGGCAGCTAAACTCTCTGAGAATTCCAATGCAGCAGCGCTCACTGATGTGCTTTTTATTTTGAAGACATTTACTGTTTAACTGATTTGTAACTTTGTATCAAATAAAACTAAATGACTGCGTCTGTCGGTTTTGAAGCACCGAGGAGCACCGCATGCATGAGTCTGTTAGCCGTCATCACTATAAGGACAATTAAAGTTCTTAATAGAGATAGAAATAATGTCAAGATCTCTGCAGAACAATCTTCTATTGTATTTTAATGCTTAGATTCACTGTTTTATATTAATATTACTCTTGTATTAAAGTCATAGTTTATTAAAGTAACAGCAGGTGATGTTAACTACAGAAGCTCTGAACCGTTCAATAAACAATCCAAGAGGACCGCCATCTCCATCATACGAGTTCAGTTTTGTTTGAACAATTAGCAGCAGCTGCTCAGTGATGGCAGACGTACGACTTTGCAGAAGTTTGTGTCATGTTGTTGTCATTCCCTCCTCATCAACACAGACAGTGAAGTTGTCCTTACCACACAAGAGTTCATACGTGACACACTGGTGGTCTGTTAATACAAACTTCATGTGAATCCACTCATCTCTCCCTTGTATCACTGAAGCACCTTGTAGTGTCACATGTCACATATTTATGTCATTCATCCGCAGTGCAATGCATTTTGGGGGACAGCAGGTCAGCAGGCTTTAGGTTATAAACCAGCTCAGCACACGGAGCCCACCCATCGTCGGACACTCGCATGTCTTCACAAGAACTAAAAATGTTAGGCTTTAATAAACAACATTTACATCTTACATTTGAATGTACCGCTTAGGAGAAAGACTTAAGAGTTATAATGGACTCATTCAGAAGCCATTAAGACGGTTAAGAGAATGTCAGGTTATGTAGCCCTGATGCGTCAGCAGATTTCCCAACTGTCAGCCGTCACATCAGCATACAATACAATATAATTTAATTTATTTTTGTATAGCCCAAAATCACACAAGGAGTGCCGCAATGGGCTTTAACAGGCCCTGCCTCTTTACAGCCCCCCAGCCTTGACTCTCTAAGAAGACAAGGAACAACTCCCAAAAAAACCCCAGTAGCATCAGTCCATATAAAATTTTTCCTGTCCACAAAACAGCAGGACATCCCATTATATCCACCTTAATCACACTTTCCGTGTGTCCTGTTCATCTATTTGCCGTCTCTGTCATTCCAACAGATGGCACTTTGTAAATATTTTTAGTTGTAAAATGCATTGTATTTGTAATTCCAATAGATGACGTATAACAAACATTAACACTGCTTGTACAAATCCTGTGGTAAATGGCGTATCACAGACACATAGTAATGGGGCAGGCACACAGCACTGCTAAATTAACGCTGAATACAACAGCAGAGAGTAACTGCCAGACAATCAGAAATCAACTTATCTACCTTAATAAATGGAAAGATTCTGTGTGTCTGCATATCTGTGTGTCTGTCTGATTACCATGTCTCTGTCATTCCAACATATGGTGCTTCACAAACATTTGTCGTAATACAGTTCATCGCAATTGTCATTCCAACAGATGGTTGTAACAAATGGCATATAACAGAGACATTTAAAGTGTCTGTCTGTGTTTCTGTGTATCTGTGTGTATCTTGATATCGTCCAGGATGACCCTATCTCTGTTATAACACATTTGGGATGTGATTAGTAAAAGAACTGTTAATGTTTGTGATGCACCATCTGTTAAAATGACAAATGTAATGCAGTTTCTTGCTACCTAAATTACAAAAACACATTCCAACAGCTGCGGTGGATTGGTGCCCTGCCCGGGGATTTGTTCCTGCCTTGCTCACTGTGCTGGCTGGGATTGGCTCAAGCAGACCCCTGTGACCCTGTGTTAGGATATAGCAGGTTGGACAATGACTGACTGACTAAGACAGCGCAAAAAACTCAAAGCTAAGGAAGTCTGGGGCAAAAGAAATCAAGATGTGTTGTACCAGACCAGTGATGATGAATTGTCTGAGGATATGGATGTGTAAATTATTAAGGACGTCTGTGAACACACAATACTCGGGCAGTACAAACTCCATATGAACATTGAGAGTGAAATCATAAGAATACCATGGCCATTGCAGCAGTCCGGCCAAGGAGACACTAAAACAACCAGAGTTAAACTGCAGTGTGATGTTCAGTGTCAGCGGGTATGAAGGCATTGGGGCAGGGGAGCCCCAAATCTTACTACAACTCTCAAGATTGAATTAAATTACGACATAGGAATTGTAGGGGTCCACTGTAGTGCAGTCTGGGCAGTCAGTGTAAATTTTGTGGTTAAAGATTTATTGAGTGTGTGGGAAAAATCATTTTAGGGTTGCATAGCATTCATCTTAAAGAAATAGCACAAAGGGGTAATAAATGTCAGAAACCTCAGCAGGCTCTTCAAGAAACCAGATAAAGGACAAGCGAACACCAAAATGTCCTAAAAGATGAGCAAGAGATGACTAAGATGTCCTATAAAACAACCAGAATGGACTTTTTTTATATGCACAAAATTTCAAGGGTGGTGGCTCAATTCAAAGGTATAAGAAGAACCGGAATATAATACAATAGACTTTTGGGTGTAAACAAATGAACCACTCAGAATAAATGTATGCCCTGATTAACACTGTATTCCTCTATTCCTTGTTTCTCTGATCATTCTGACCAGGCTGTAATGTGACCTCTAAGGCATTTTAGGAGGAGTAATTAAAAGGTACCATGAATGAGCATTTCTCCTGCCTGGTTACTGATTTGTTCTGTTAGAGGATGTTTCTTTCTTTAGTAAGATGTTAAATTTCTACCACAAGTGGAAGGAGACTAGCAAAGGGATATACAGTAGGTGTTGTAATGACTAGAGACGTCTTACCTCCACTTCTGGTTCCAGACAGGTCAAGGTGCTCATTCTGTGAATTTCATTTAAAACATCAGGTACTCTGATTGTTCTTTCTGTGAATATTATCCCTCCTCCTCATAGAGGACCCTATTGTTTCCAGATAAATGATGACTGTTTGCCATTGTGCAGGTGTGTTACACCCAGATGAGTAGAGACAATAGGCTCAATTGTATATCCTCAATCTGGACAAGGTCACCAACAGGAAATGCATTGTGTGTACAGTTGAAGGTGCCGTCCTGCACTGATGAATCAGTTAAGGTGAAGAATGAGTGAAATTAATCCTTTCACTTTAGCGTGTTGAATGATGTTTGAAATCGAACAGGAATGCGGAGGAGCAGATGCATGACCAAGCACTGTTACAGTGGCAATTGCACTGGAATCCACAGAGACATAATTCACTATGAACAAATGAGGTACCCATCGTGTTTGAGCACCCAGAAGGAGAACCACCTCTGCAGCAGAACCTCCTGATCTGTTCTAGAGCAGATGCAGGGAATGCAAATAGGAACTGCCAGAATATTACTTTCCTTGATCCAAACTTGGATGCAAAGGTATATTCACTGCTATTTCCACACAGGTTTCAGAGTTGGACACCAAATATTAAGTTGGAATCTCCAAGAGCTCTACATGGAGTACAAAGAAAAACAACTGTGGATAATGCAAGGATGGGAATAAGAGATAATACCTTCAGCCCGTTTTTGGGTGTAGAAGTGTTATTTTGTTTTCAGAAGAGAGCTCTGCCTCACGCACACACCCTTCTGTTTCTCAGGAGTAAACATAATCACAAGATATGGATGTTATCCAACAGACTGGTAAGGCGCGGAGCTGCCAGACCCTACAGAAGACCCCCACCTCCATGAGATCATAGCTAAAAATATGATTCACAGTCCATGTGGTCATTTGAATCTGTCGGCTCTATGTATGGTAGAGGGTCAATGCTCAGAAAATTTCTCAAAGGAATAATAGAAGGAGACAGCAGCCAATGAGGACGGATAGCTGAAAGTTAGGCAGATTAAAGATTAGGGTAAGGACAGTGATGAATGAGTGATTAGTCAATTACAACCTGTATCTGAGTCACAAGTTCAACTGCCATATCAATGTAGAGATCTGTACTACAGTGAAGAGTGTGAAGTACCTCTACAAATACATATATAAGGGACATCATTGTGTGAACTGTCATTAGAGAGGGTACTACTTTTGAACATAATGAAATTAGGCAATTTGTGAACTTTCGGTATATTCACACCCCGGAGGCAGTGTGGTTGTTGCATATAATTATGCAGTTGTATTTAGAGAGGAAAATGAAGTATGCACATTGAATAGGGTAGGGGTACAGATGACACCCTGACAGCTTGGATTAAGATGAATATGGACATACTTGGAGTGAGGGATTATTTTATTGGGAATTACCTGATCATTACTAGTGTGAATGGACAGTAAAAGAAACATAAAAAGATACGATATTGTTTAAGATGGCTTTTACTACATTTAAAGTGGCTTCAGAGTGGAAAAGCACGTGGTCCTTCTAGCTACCATGCTGAGCTTTATAGAAAAATTTTCAATCAAGTTAGCCCCCCTTTTATTAGCATCTTTTACACAAGCCAGTGACAATAAAATCCTACCTGAAACTTTTAAACAGAGCATTTATCACTTGTTTTCCTAAAAAATAAGGACTTATTACATGTTCATCATACAGACTGAGTCTCACTTCTGAATAATGATGTTAAGATACTCTTCAAAGTCCTAGCTAGATGGATTGAGAAAGTGCTCCCTTCAGTAATATCACACAACCAAACCGGATTTATTAACTCTTTTAGTGCTAATTGTTTTTTTTTTTGTTTCTTATCTCTCAGGGCTGAATATTTTTTCAAAAACTAACATTTTTTAAAATAGAACACAAAGCAATTGTTTAGCATATCAAATCAACAAAAAATATTTACTTTTGACAAATGTTCCTGTCTTGCATGTTGTATGAGCCTGCATACTCTATGATTTCACATACATATCACATACATTTTACACAGCAAAGTCCTGCAAAGTCTGATGTGCTCAAAGCAGCCAATTTAGTCATTGCCACATTGCACTGCTTACAATACGTGTTGCGTTGGTGCCTACTTTTCAATTGTCTGTTGCTGCACTTTCTCACATATATTGTTAGTGTGTACTGTAGAGAGACAAGTCACCCTTTTGCCACCGTGCCATTCCACTGCTACCAAGTTTTCTGCCGCATGAAAACCGTATTTCACCTCTTTTCATCTTCTGAAACTTTATGAACTTTATGCATGGCATTCTGGCATAGCCCATGGGATTTGCTTCTGTTTATTACAAGTGAATAAAACTTGACAGAGCACGTACCTATCACCATGCTGCATAACCTGTCCAAAGCCACCAGGGGACAAAGCACGTTTGGACCAATGCTCCCTGAAGTTATATCACCAGTTCTGTCCCATCTCTATTTGTAATACCACAGCACGCTTCATCTCGCTCTTTTGTTGTGGGCTTACACTTTGAAAAACGAGAATGGTAGATACTTAACTCCCAATCTCCAACACCTGTTTAATGAAATATATTCACCCATAAAGTCCAACACTGCAGAGATCTAATTACCTTTGGACACAAAAAAAGCATTTGATATGACTGAATGGAACTGCCTTTTCACTGCACTGAAAAATTTAGGTTCAGCCCAAACATATGTGGATGCATCAAACAACTGTATACCAGTCCAGAAGCTTCATTTTTATTAACAACATTAATTCAGACTACTTCAAACCATAATGTGGTACTAGACATGGATGCCCTTTGTCACCACTGCTTTTTGCAATCGCCATTGAGCCACTGGCAGTTCACTGTCAAAATGATTATGAGATAAAGGGATTATCAGAGAAGGACTTGAGCAGAAAGTTTCTCTATATGCAGAAGATATGGTACTGTATATACCAGATATAGCACAAACAGAATTTACTTTTCCAGTGAAGTCTCTAGCAAACAGCATTAGATTGCACACCTTCCCTTTACTCATTGCAGATCAGTTGAAATATCTCGGTAAATATCACAAGTAAATATTAAGCTGTTTTTAAACAAAATTCTGCTGTTTACATGGACAAAATTTAAATGTGCATAGATGGTCTGCCTCCTTCTTACTTTAGCAGGGAGAATTAACACTATCAAGATGAATATCCTTCCTAAGCTTCTGTTTCACAATATCCCCATCTACATTGCAAATCATTTTTTAAGAATTAGATTCAATCATAATCTCATTTATTTGAAATTCAAAATCTCCACACATCTAAGGGTGACCCTAGTGAGCTACAACAGAAGGTGGCATGGCTCTACCCGATTTTCAATTTTATTACTGGGCAGCAAATATACAAGCTATAAAAATGTGGACATTGACACAAATCGATGAACACCCAGGCTAGTCTGTAATAAAGTGAAATCCTACAGCACTTTAATATTCTTTGCTTTGTACCCCAGTAAGTACAAGTCATCGCCAATATACTAACAACCCAATAGTCCTTCATTCAGAATATGGAACCAATGTAGGGCACTTCAAGTTAGAGAATATTTTATCTAGGCACCTCTACATGATGACCACTTTTCCTACTCTCTCAAACTTACACCGTTTTAATGTTTGGAAAACATATGGGATTAAATCATTTAGAGATTTGTATATAAATAATGTCTTTGCATGCTATGAACAATTACACTCTAAATTTAGTTTCCCATCAACACAATTTTTCCACTGTCTTCAAATTAGATTTTGCTAAACAAAATCTGCCCAGTTTTCCTGACCTCCAGCTATTTCTATTCTAGAAGAGATATTGATCAGTCTTGAGGACACAGACAGCATTTCTGTAATATATTAAACATTTTAAAATCCCTTTCTTTTAAAGATCCAAGAGTACAGTGGGCAAAGGATCTCTCCTCAACATTTCAGAAAAGGGTGGACAGCCATGCAGAGGAATCACTCTCACTTCATATGGGCAAAGCAGTCAATTATTAAACTTAATTTTTTATCGAGACATCTATCATATTTAAAATTGTCCAAAATGTTTGAGGCCAAGATACAACCTGCAACGCTGCAATCGAGGCTCTCAAGCCTCACTGGGCCACACCAAATTAACATCATTCTGGACCAAAATCTTGAAATGCCTATGAGACAGCCTGTGTGTCACAAACCCTCCTAATCCTGCTAACAGCTGTGTGTGTGGGCTCACAGAGGGGCTTCAAGCTAGAGAAGGGCAAACAAACTGTGATGCTTTATTTCACTACTAGCATGAATGTAGACATATCTTACTCAACTGAGACGAATCCCAGCCCACCTCTGTTAAGTCAGTGCGTAACTGATGTTATATAATATTAGGAAACTGGAAAAAATCAGTCTCACTTAGATGATCTCGCAGAACTTTTTAAAACCTGTCAGGATCTCATCAATAACATTTTAGAATAAGCATTTAAATTGGTGTAAAGGATTCTCTTCCCTTTTACTTCTACTCTTAAAAGATTCATTCTGGCTGTTGGCCTTCCTTTCTTTCTCAAGGGTGGGGTTCAATTGAATTTAGTTTTGTTAAGTTTGACTTGATCAGTATGGAGTGTTACATGCTTTAAATAAATTCCATAAAAGTAAACGAAATAAATAAATAAATAAATAAAATTAAGGAACTTGAGGACCTAGAACAATTGAAGGTGGTCTTGGGATTATTCATGGAGGCTGCAAGAGTGAGGGCTTTTACTTGGATTACTTATGAAAGAGGTCCTTAGAAGATCCTGTACTCTTCTTGATGAGCCGCAGCTGTTTAAACTTCTGTCAATCCTTTCAGAGCAAGCAGGAAAAGTATTGTATACATCAAGATCCCACCTTGATATTGTCATGCATATGCTTCCTCTCTTTGTAATGCCGGTAAATCGTCAGTAAAAAGCTAACTTATTTTCTGTTATGTGATTTTTCAGCTTGTATCACTATTGGAGAGGTATCTACTTTTAATATCATATCTCTTTATTTTTGTTACGCGCAATTATAAAAAGAAACAAAATGGGGTAGTCGGCAGGACTGTGGATAAATTAATAACCGTATCATATTTATAATATAACAGATATATAAAAATTATGCTTCTGATAATGACGGCATGGAAGGTCTTGGTCAGATGCTGAGTGTATCAGGATGGTTGCATGTACAGTCATGGACTCCGTGACCGAGTAATACTGCCATAGAATGCCTGGCCCTAATTGGAATGGGGATATTAATCAATCCTGAAAAGACAATAAGGCGGCTTGTAAATGGGCCATGTGCATGGGACAATATAAATAAATAAAAAGATAGCTGCTGGTAAATTGTGCACTCTGTATAATGGATTTTAAGTCCAAAGCACGAGTACAAAATGTGGAATAAAAGCGAAACTAAACGGACAAAATAAATTGTATAACAAAAGTTTTAAACTTATAGACACGAGACTGGTTGTCCAGAATAAAGTGAGACGACCCGAATGGACAACACAGATTAATCGGATTGCCATACGAAGTCAAAACCTGCCTGAAAAGCAAATGTCGTGTTGGGAACACTGTAATTAAATCAATTACATTGTTAGCCATTAGAAACAGTACTTTACTAAAAGTCTATGAAGAACTGCGCATTAAAAGTTAGTACTTGCCCGCGATAGTAATTAAAGGTTTAAGCATGTATTTTTCCTTAGTCAGGATATTCTTTGGACTAAATTTTTCATGGAATGCTTTCTTGTTGTGGAATTGTGCTGTGTGATGTCCGATGGGTGGATTCACCTTATTGTCACTGAATTGGAGCACATGGAAATATTTTCCTTGATTGTCGCTGATCGTTCACCATGGAGTTTTCATGATCTGGAGACTAGCCTGTATGAAACTAAGTTAGAGATGCTCCTAATTTAATTAAAGTAATACCAGCTTGCGTCCTGAGAGTTGCTTGATTGTAATGATAAGCATGAAGGTAAAAAGTAAGTTGTTTGATGGTCGTGATAAGCATGAAGGGAAAGACGCATTTAAGTGCATTGAGCGTGAAACCTTATATGAAATAAAATAAAAGCACAACCTCAAGTGAGTTTATAGCACGTGAACAGAGATCTCTGTGAATTGAAGTGCAATTGTAAAAGATAATGATAATATATGAGTATCATGAAGATATGGAAGAATGAAGCAGCTAATGTGTAGAAATGACTGCAAAAGTGAATCTTTTTGTTTTGTGAACAATTGCTTTCTCCAGTGTGCTGGATGTGTCTAAAGAACTCCTTGTCCAAGTAAACTGCTTGAGGCATGAAGAGGATACTCTTATTCAGAGTCTGGGTGCCAGATGTCTTTCATTTGTAAGTGCGTCTGTTAAAAGTCTAGGGTTTCTTTTTCTGTTAGCTAACTAAATAATAATGTAGACAAATCCTAAAAGATATGGGAGAGCCTCATATAATAACACAATAGTAGGGGATCATATTCATATTTAATTGTACTAGTATCTAAAATGTTAGCAAGTAAAATCAAAAGTGATCATAAGACTAACTGATTGTATTTGTAATGCAACTGTTCCTAGTCAGTGAGCCTGAAATTCTTTTGAAGTCTACATGAGATGCAGTGTTAAATAAAACTGACCTTTGACCGTATAAAGCAGAAGGACATAGCATGGTCCGTTAAAGAGTTAAGAATTTTAAAATCTGAATTCAATAAAAGTATTATAAGCATAAAGAATATGTAACTTCAAAACTATAGATGTTCTTTTTTCCAGATTCAGCCAACCTGTGACCAATGGATGAACAAACACAAACTATTTTCTATACAAAGCTGAAAAATAGTTTGGGCAGAGAGAATAGAAATAATCTGACCAAAGGGTGTGAATAACATCCTATAAAAATGTTTAAGATAATAATAATTGGAAAATACAAAAAGTTAAATGTTGCTACATTAGACTAATTTCTTTCTCTAGTCTTCATATCAAATATAATGTAGAGGATTTGCATATTTTGATGTATAGTCAAATAATAATAATTATTATTATTATAACTTCAGTTTTATGAAATATATAGAACTGAAATACATGTATGCATTTGTATCTGTTAGTGATTAATTTATGAAGATATGTTATTACATCAATGTATTAAGGTTAGTGCTCAGTGATAATGCACATAGCTGAATGGATTTTAAGTCAGTTATGCATCTACCATTAGTTTATATAAACTGTGCTGTTGTAATATCTTAAAGACGTTTAAGAGATTTGTCTCTTGATACGTAGCTACGTTTGTTATATAGTATAGATGTTATAAGATTTTTGTTTTATGAAAACACTCAAGTTCATATGTAACATCTTGTTATAATTTAAGACATCTCTGATGTATAAGTGATGCAATGTGTTAATTGTGTTTAGTGTATTATCCTGCTGAAGAAATATTTTCACTAGCCTAGTTTAAATGTAATAATCTGCCATATTAATTTTTCTAACTGTTATTTATGATATAGACTGAGAACTGAGAGTCTAGGATTTTCATTAATAGTGCTGTATTGTATTATACATATGATTGATTGTTTATGTTATATATTTGCTCTACTCTTAACTCCTTCTTTAATTAGCATAGCAGTATTTAGTTTGGCCACTCAGTTTAGTAGTTGTTAAGGCCTCTCAGTGGTGGAGCTTTATCAATGAAGAAAAGGTGGTGTTCTACGAACAAAGACTAAACTGACCGTACTGCACTAATGACTTTGGTCTGCTGCACATACCTGAAATAGCTGGTGAAGAAATGACTGCTTATCCAGAATAGAAGGGTGCAGAATCAAGCAAAGATTGTATGTCCAGCTAAGTAAATCTGAAGCCTGATATAGTTGTGTAGACATTTGCTACAGAAACAAGATTTTAGGACTTGACAGAAAGAGACTGTGAAATGCCACTGAAGTAAAGAGATGAGATGACAAGCTGTTGAATGCAAAGGGCTTCCTTGATTGACTGCTGTATCCAGTGCAGGACAAGATGATGTTCCTCTCTAAAAGGACAGTCACTATGTGTGCATCCTATGAGCCCTCTAATGGCAATCAGATTGTTTAGTTTCTGTTCCAGTAATGGCAAAGACTTTAGTTCCTGTACCAGCCACACATTTGTTCGGAAGGATCTGCAAAGCCACCAAGCAAAAGACTTTGTCTACAAACCACGAGTTGGAAAGGCATGAATGTGAATTTCCCTTGGGATTAATAAAGTATCTATCATCTATTTATTTATCTATCTATATAGAAAGTTTAGAAATAATCTTGAAAAATATTAAGAGAGGCTCAGAGGTATTAAATTATGCATAATTTACCACCAATGATGTTAAATTGTAAATTGAAAGGGAATAGAACATCCGATAGTGACGTTGGAGGGATACAAATAACAATCATTTATGCAAATACTAGTTAAGAACAATTATTAATCATAGCAATACATCTAGAATAGCATCTGATTTATGTTACAACTATTGTAACTTATATAAGTGGATCAGAACAAAGGTTGGGGCACATATATTAACATACTGAAGTTAGAAGCGTTATGCCAAAGAATAGTGAAGTCCATCAAGATGCCATATAGATTTATAATATAATCTAGGCGGTGACACAGTGCCTGGGCTCAGTGATATTTAGTTACAACACTGACTATGTAAGACATAACAGGACATCTCCACCTATACCATGGTGACATACAATGATCACTACTTAATAACACCATGTTAAATGTAACTGTTTGTCCAATGTACTATAACTTATCTTTGTTAATATTTGGCTGGTATTAGATGAATGAAACAAGACTCTATAGTGGCACTACACCCACATTTCCAGAAATGTTCTTGAACTGTCTACACGTGAAGGGGATTGAGTACCTTTTGCTTTGTGGATAACCTTCAAATATTATTTTTTCACGATCCAGTGAAAAGGGTGGTTTGTAATAAAATGTAAGTTTAATGTCACTGTGCTCTGTAGAAAAATTATTTTATACATCCACTCACATGTACAGTTAGGCAAGTTAGTATCAGGGGCTGTCAGCATTTAGAAACTTGCTAGTCTAGCATTTAGAGAGAGAAGGGACAACTGCAAAATAGGCATTGTACTATTTTCTGTATATTACAGATGAAACTGAATCCTTTCCTTTCCTTGTTTGAAACCAATGGGGGCCTGTACATGAAGGAATCAGTATAAAACACTTGGACAGCAGCCAAACACTCGAAGCCGACGGACGAATGGGTGATATCATCATTTCTCCGAAAATCCTTTCAGTGCAGCGACGGAAAATGGCAGATTGTATACATCAAGATCCCACCTTGATATTTCAGCAATTATGGCTTCTTTATTTATAATGCACGTAAATCGCAGTAAAGAGTTTTCTCTTATATGTGATTTTACCGCCATATCACTCGAAGGGATATCGCCTTTTAAATATCATATCGCTATATTTTCGTTAACTTAAACGCTGCTATTATAAATGAAATTATTCCTAATTAGGGATCTATAACGCCCCAAAAAGGAAACACTTGGTAAGACATTTAAAAATCTAACAACACAATACAGAGGTGTGTGTTCATTCATGTGTATTGATATTAATATCTTTAAAAGGAATGCTTTAGGAGGATTTGAAACAGTTAAGTGATCATTAACAAATACGGATACATCATATCTGTGCGTTTAGATAAAACTCGGCATTGATTTCAAACACGTGAAAGTTCTTTCTCTATCACGTCATGTCACTAATCCCAAATAAAGCTGTGACTGTCCACTCAGATCCTAAATTGGATTCAGTTCATCACATTTCCTGATCTGAGTCGTTCAAGTGATATGCCATTATATAATACACACAGCTGAAGTAATTTTGCAGTTAAATTCCTTGACTTTGCTCTCTGGTGTCAGTTCTCATCTCAGGTTTCTCCAGTTTGTACTCAGTTTATTTTATTTATTCAACGCTCTCTTCTTTTCTCCTAACCACAGTTTGACAGTTTGCATGTTACAATATGCATTGCACTGATGAATTTGTTGAAGTGTCTCCCTTCCTACAATTCTCTTGATTGGTCAGTTGCACTAATGTGGAAAAGGAATTTGTTTTTGTAGTGTTGTTGCAACAATCAAAGAGAGAACAAAACATAAAAATATTAAATATGACAGAGTGTAAAGTGATTTTAGTATGTTTTATAACACATTTTTAAATTGTTCAAAGGATTATGGACATTTTATTTTTTTTTAATATTACTATATGCTTTATCTGTAAGTGTGTTTTCCATGGGCACCTTGTCTCACATATAGAAGGAGGACCTGCTGCTACAGATGAGAGGGCTGTGCAATGACCTTCAATAAAATAATTTACTGCAGCAGTACTGTCTCTCTTTCAAATATACTAACCTCCAATTCCTGTCATTCCTTTTCTTTCTCCAAGTAACAAATCACCACACAATCAGCTCTGTAATAGAGGCCAAGCCATCTGAAGCTTAGAACGCCAGTTCGTCAAAACTTTTATGAAACATCTTTGTCGTACATGTTTAATTACTCCATCAATCTATCCATCTAGACTCACACCAATCCTAGCAAGCATACAGGCAGGAACAATCCTCGAAGTGGACTCCAGCTTGTTGCTAGCGCTGGCACCCTGTCCTCACATGTTTAAATATTAACAATATAGATTATTTAAACAATGTTAACATTTAATCTGTATAATGTAATACATATTTGCATTTCATAAAATATATTGTTCATATTAAATACATGTTATAAAGTGGCTCAGGTTGTGCAATATTATAACTGTATCCAAATTTTCAGTGAGTGATTGTTCTTATAAGTACAAACAGTTATACACGTGCATTGATGGACTGATTGAGTGCGTTTAGAGTTCTTGGGATGAATCTGTTTCTGAACCGAGGTCCGATACAGAAAAGGCTCATGAAGGTTTGTCGTATGGGAGCAGTTCAAATATGCAGCAGGCTGAGGCAGTGTGCTTTATGCTGTATACCAATAATTTCTCTTTCGATCAGCTGCTTTAGAGCTGTGATTGACACTCAGATACAGTGATATAAATACTCTGAGTGGTGCAGTGAGAGTAACATGGAAAAAGATTATCCGCTGTGGCACCTAACGGGAGCAGCTGAAAGAAGAAGGTGCAGTGGGAGTAAAACGCTAAAGCAGCTATGGTATTTGGAATAGTTTGCCATTCCGTGGACCATTTTAATATTTTTGACAATAAGTGGATGACTAGCTTTGGGCGATATGTTAGGTTCTAATGTCAGTTTACATACTAAGCTAATAAACAAAATGCAATTAATTTCAATGTATATGATTAAGCAGCATTAGGGATATGGATCTAAAAAGAAAGGGAAACCACACAGGAAAAAGCACTGCTTTACCGCTGGGTTCCACCAGTTTGCAAACCGAGCAGAGAACTGGCATAAGCAAGGGTTTGAGCTAGCGTGAAAATGTGCATATACATCGTGATTTGAGCATGGAAACAGGATTACCAACATTTTGTAACTCGACCTTTATACATGAGGCCCCTGGTGTTTGTTAATGATCTATTAACACTAGAATTACTAGAGTACTGAAAAACTCATAGATCCATCCCACCTAAACCTTCACACTTCTCCGTCCGTCTTTGTCTTCTAAATTTCTGGCTAATCAGCAAGCAGCCTACTATCACATCCGCCACGGCACACAGTTTTCTCAGTTCAGTCTGTTTACATGCTGTCAGTTGCTTGGAGTTGTACAGAGTGAGAAGTCAAGCAAAATACACCTTTATAAATACTAGATCGTTATTTGGAACACTTGCATTTCATGAGTGTTCCGTGTTCATAATGATCTATGTAAACATATCGTTAAAACAGAAACGTTTTTGTGTTTTAGTAGTAATTAACAATATGTAGACATGAAGTTTATAATGTGTAAGCCTGAATTCCAAATATCAAAGAAACACTTTCACAAAAGGTACAAATATAACAGAACAAGTGTGTTTTTATTCAAAATATAACTGCAGAAAAGAACCTGCATTAGGGTGCAACATTGAAACGACATTTGTTACTGATCGCTTCAGTGGGCGCAACAGTATCAGCTGTTGACTGGTAATCAAAGCTTCACAGGTTTGATCCCAGATGAGTACATTTTGAGAAGTGAGCTGCTCCATATTCTTACTATTTTAGAATAAAACATACATTTGATTCCAGTCTGTAACGCGGTGTAATTTATGAGTAAGGTTCGTTCTTTTATTTTGTTATTCTCTTGGACACGTTCACGATCCCAACTCAAACCAAAAAGCATTTGACACTGCTGTTTTCACGACGTGCTGCAACAGATGCAAACTCAAATCATGATGACTGTTCTACATCGGATCAAGAATGCACTTTTGCCATCGTTGTACTTTGCATATGTACATGGAAGCTCTGCCCTCTGACTTTACACTGTAGGTAGTAAGTAATAAATAATATCTATATAGTAATAACAGTACTGTACTTTTTATTATTATATAGCAGCTTCCTGTCTGCCTATCATATAGTGCCATTCCTTCTTATCATCTATATATATCTATCCTTAGCTGTTTTTTATATATCTATTATACGTGCCTATGGGTCCAAACAGAGCAAATTACAATGATTTTCGAATATATAAAGTCATTCCTGAATATATAAAGTCAAAACTTGAATATATAAAGTCACCTGAATATGTAAAGTCAAAGCCTGATTATATAAAGTCAGATCAGAATATATAAAGTCAGTGTTGAAATATATAACCCTCATTCCTGAATATATAAATTTAAAGGCATATTATATTGATATTGATTGACTCAGGCACATTTTAGTAAACTCAATGAGTTCCTACTACAACGTAATGAACTAAGTTAACAAAAACATCTTCAGAAAAAATATTTTAAAAGCCCACTGTTCAGTTAATTCATTCAAAATGATATATGTGCCCTGCATTTTGAAGCGCTATATTTATTCTTTTGTATGGCATTTTGATGAACCTCACAAGCCCAATGAGTCTGAGTGCTTCTGTTAAAGTTTACCTTTCACTAGTACGAGTGAAATGACAAGCAAGGAAATTTTATATATTTGGGAATGATTTTATATATTCCAATGCTGACTTTATATATTCAAAAAATTAGTTTATATATTCCAACGTTGACTTTATATATTCAGTAATGACTTAATATATTCTGACGCCTAAATTTATATATTCAGGAATGACTTTATATATTCCAAAATCATTGTAATTGCCTGTTTGGCACCCATAGGCACTGTATAAAGATATATAAAAACACAATGACTTTTATTACATATTAATGGGGCTTAAGGACCTTAGGACAATAGAAGGGGTGGTCTGTAGATCATCCATGAAGGCTGCAAGAGCGAGGGGGCTTGTCAACAATAATTACTTATAGAACAGAAAGAGTCTGTACTATGGGATAAGCTACAGCTGCTTAATACTTGTCCGACTTAATAAAATAAATAAATAAAAATAAACAAAATTAAAATAAAAAAAAACGCCAACCTTTGCAAGTGCCATACATTTACACTGGCTGGTACAAACTCAAATTAAATTTATGTTTTTATTCTATTATAGTATAATAATAGCAGCTCACTACTCAAAAATGGAAATACTGTGGACTGAAATCAACCACAGCCTCTTGATTATAAGACAGCGTTATACCTAACCAATTTTATTTTCTTCAGTAACATTCTTGAATAGAAGTGCACTTGTTTGTTAAACTTCTACCTTTGTGAAAGTCTTTATTTGATATTTGGACTTCAAGCTTCACACATTCCATAGTTTATGCTTACATTGTGTAACATTTATTACTAAAATATGAAAAAGTTCTACTTTAACAATGTGTTTACACAGACTGTAGAACGGAACACACATGGAATGCAATATGTTACAAATGATGATATATTATTTACTATCTATACTAATAAAAGGCAAAGCCCTCACTCACTCACTCACTCACTCACTCACTGACTCACTCACTGACTCATCACTAATTCTCCAACTTCCCGTAGGTAGAAGGCTGAAATTTGGCAGGCTCATTCCTTACACCTACTTACAAAAGTTGGACAGGTTTCATTTGAAATTCTACGCCTAATGGTCATAACTGGAAGGTATTTTCTCCATTAACTGTAATGGAGTTGAGCTGGAATGACGTGGGCGGGAGTTTCGTGACATCATCACGCCTCCACGATCACGTGAACTGATTGTCAACGAAAGCGTAAAACCAGGAAGACCTCCAAAAGCGCTTTAAGAAAACATGCATTATATAATTGAGAAGACAGCGTAAAAACAATAAGAAGCGAAGAGTGACATATACTACCATATTCATGACTGCTGCTACCTCGGAAAGAAAGCAAGTAAACCTAAACTTTACATTAAGTTCATAGACAGGCTACCGCTGGCGTTCACATGCCCTGTACAGGGATACAAGCAATGAGGCGGGATATAACGAGAGTTTGATCACTTGTAACTGTTAAATTGTAGGTGAAGGTGCATCAAATTCCGAGAGACTGGTGTTTGATAAGGCGGTGGGAGCCGCATATTCCTCCCATTCATCTGTTGGTTCCCGCGCGGGTTTGTTTTAAAATTTAAAAAATAAATTTCCCTTTTTTCCCCCCATCCCCAAACCTTTAAAAAAATCTAGTTTTTTTCCCCCCTTTTTCAAAAAGGGGGCCCCTCCAAAATAAAAAAATCACATTTAAAAAAAAAAAAGGGGGTTTTTAACTTTTTTTAAAAAAAGGGGTTTTCCCCCCCCCTTTTTAAAAAAAAAAATTGGGGAACAAAAACCCCAATTCCTTT